>NC_091944.1:22798376-23022231 GCF_041260155.1 Ptychodera flava | reverse complement strand
TGTCCGTAACAGGCTCTATAGCCCTCTTTGAGATCAATGATTCTATCTTCCGAAGGATTGCATTTCTCTTCCCTAAATCCGTTGGAAGAGGAAAGTTTATAACCTTGCTTGTAAGTTGGGGAACTTGAAGAAATCCCAAGTGATAACCTTCTGAAACCACTCCTAAAACCCATGGGTCGTCGGTTATATAGATAATCTTCCCCCTACTGGCACCTCCGGAAAAGGAATTTGATATTTTAATTGTGCTAGATTTACACACTGAGCCCTTGGCAAACCACCATTGTTTAAAGGAATGGTCCCCGGGCTTATCCGGAAAGGGCGGCACTAGTGGTCTAAAGCTCTTCTTATCCCTTTTACCCTTAAAGTAATTACTAGGTGTAGCAGAAACAGAACTCTTTGCAGAAAGTCTGTTAAGTTTAGCGGAAGGCTGCGACTTGGGCTGAAATGAAGCAGGTCGCTTAACTCCCTGTCAAGGTCTAGAAAGGGAGACTATTTCCCTAACCTGTCTGGCTGTTTCAGCTTCCTGGTGAAAAATATCTGAGACTTCTCCATTGAAAAGTTTGTCACCACGAATAGGAAGCTTAGTCAAACGATTTCGATTTGATCTTGTAGAAAAATCTATCTGATAAAGGAATAATTCCCTTCTGGCAGAAACTGACAAAGCAATGGCATGCAAAAGTTGATCTGCCGAAGAAGTTAGAGAAAATTGCAAAAATTCAAAACCCTTAGACAACTGGTCATTAGTAATATTAGAACCTGGCAAAACTGCCGTATGTACAAAAGTGGTTGCCAACAAGGAATGCGAGATGCATCTCAGTAAAACTCTGACAGCTTTATCTACCATAAGATGTCCAATATCAGCCTTATGGGTAAAACTTCTCAAATCCTTAGCTGAAAATTGTTTCTTATCAGCTGCCATTTTAATGTGGACAAAACTTTCTATACTTGGCGCCCTGGCAAACTCCTCAAAATCTTTTTCAAGGAACCTGAAATGCTTATCTACACATTTTGTGTACCTGGACACTCTGGGCAAACTCTTCTCAATAGCTGTCTATATTTGTGCAATCAGTCCCTCAATGGGCAATCAAGGAGCACCTGAAACTGTACTATCTCCACCAAGTAGAAAAGACTGACGTGGACTATGATTGCTATCATCTTTTGTACAGCCAAGCACACTGCCAATATGTTAATAATGTCAAGCCATTTGCCAGACAAAGGTACTGACATGTCAGCATCAGCAGTAGAAATTTCTGAATGAGTATCAGAATGAGCAATGTCACTGCGTACGTAATCCTGATACCTAGACATAGAATGACTGTCTGCATCTGTGTTCTCATCAAGATCACTCGGAGCAAACAAAGAAACAGAATCAGGATCTCATCAACTCCCAACACAGCTGTCGTATCCTGATTACTTATCACCTCTGTAGGGTCCACATGAAAATCCCTATTCAGATGTACTTTTGGGTTCCACATGATGGCCGTCTGTTACACCAGCAGTCTGAGATTGAGCAAGAAAACAAGCCAACAAAGAAGACACCTTCTTTGCAAATTGCTCAAATCTAGTTTCAAGAATACCCTCAATCTCGTCCTTGGAAACATACTACTCGTCAGAGGGCAAACTAACAGCTGCACTACCAGCCGACGTCTTGGACTTGTCCATCTGAGACTTACCTTTTGAAGCTTGCTTACATTGCAGCAACTCAGGATTTGTAAAAGCGTGCCATAGTTCATCCGACTAATGCTTGCAAATATCGCAAGGCTTAGCCTTTGAACATTTAAGACATGCAAGGCACTTGTCATGGCTATCATCAGCAGGAATAATCTTCCTACATCTAGGTGCAGCGCAAACCTTAGAACCTTCACTCACAGGAACATCGCTTAGGTCCATGATACAAGAAGAACCTGTAAATCTACAGGACACAAAAAACCAGCGCGATAAATACCATAAACTACAATACACGATGCACGAGAAACTAGCTCGCACACAGCTGCTGACTTACCAAACACGTCACTGCATTCAGAAAGTGCAGTGCAAACAATGGCATCGCACACGTGCTACATAAACTCAAAGCAGTACTTAAAACCGGCCTGAAAACCTACCGTCCAACTAAACAGACTGCTAAAGAAGAATAATTAAACAGTAAATAATAGACGATACCGTAACTCACGCTCCCAGGAAAGAACAGTAGAGCAAAACCGGACGTCAAAATACCATATACTGGAAGGCTGAAAAACGGTGTGTTTACACACACCGAGGCAAATGAGAACTGTTTGAATATGGAATCTCATGGAGGTTTCCGCTCTGGATGAGATCACGTGTATTTAAATTTTTGCCTCGTTCTGGAAGGCAGTAAATGAGATAACCCAGAGATAACAGTGACAGGCAAGTAGGAGGATGAAGAGGAAATGAAAAGTGAGCTCTGCTATTCACTGCTGACCTTCTCTTCTGAAGAAAACATATCTGTAGCCACACATCTCTGTAACCCACTGTCAAATCAGATGATCAACAAAGGATGACAACAATCTGAACACGGAAAAACAGTTGCATATCGGCGAAACTCCAGATCAGAATAACCGACGTATTCTCTCTTTTCTCTTTACAGCTTGCCATATTACTCATGGACTCCGCTGTTCCGACTCCGGGCCTTGTATCTTGAGATCTGATATATGTGACGGATATGCTCATTGCCCTGAAGGCGAAGACGAGATGGAGTGTGGTTAGTGAAATTATCTGACAGAATACCAGTATTGATTATATTTTGCAGTAATTGAATACTGTGAAAAGTATATGTCTGCATATATATATATATATATATATATATATATATATATATATATATATTATAATATATATATATATATATATATATGTTGATTAAATTTTGCACTAATCGAATACTGTGAAATTATATATATATATATATATATATATATATATATATATATATATATATATATATATATATATATATATATATATCACATACATAGACCCAATTATCCCTATAGTATGACATCACACTATACGTATATGACTACGATGAATCCACATTCCACATGTGGTGGATATGGGACCCGGACTACTTTTGAAACGTAATTAAAAATCAGCTATTCAGAACTTATTTTCAAATCCCTGAAATGCAAAAGTAGAAGGGTAATGAAGCATAAGGAAATATGGAGTATTAAAATATATGAGGAAAATACAAAATACCGTCGATACTAGAATTTTTATGACTTTGTGTTTCTTCGTCGTTGATTTGCGATTGAAACGTTTGATTTGTACACCACTGACATGTTTATACGCTAACTTGAAGTTACCAGCATTTTGTGTTGTCTACCTCGTCAAAAGAGCCCCTGTCGATGTCCATCAAACAACATAATAAGTATAGCCGATAACCTAAGACACGTATCAATGATCCCTGCAGCAGTAAGAATGTTTTCTGAAGCAACATTGACGGGTTTCAAGTTCAACATCACGATCAATTCTGCCGCGAGAGTCAACGAGTCAAGCCCCTGGGTCGAGCGGAGAAAGCGAAGAGCGTTCATCATTCCTGAAAGCAATGACGATACTCCGGACTTGAAACTCATCAGAAGAAATGCTATTATATTTTTCAAGAGCAATGAGTTCACAAAGTTATCGGTGCATTTATTACCGGTGCAAGCTATTGTTTTGTCCATGCATATTGTGCATCACGTTTCCTGTATTGTACCTTGTTGTTGAACTTCCGTCGTCTTGCGTCTGAGCTAAGAAAATTTTAAGACTCGTTGCTTGTAGTCTTACTGATTGAATCTTAGCCGAACACTGTTCTTCATTATATTTAAACAAGCTCATTTCATTTGTAAAATTTCAAACATACAATTGATAATTTCGTAAAACATAATAATTGGTAATTTTGAAGATTTCATACAAACTTTGCAAAGCAGAATTCTTTGAATGATGTTCGAATATTGACTAAGATAACCAGTTCTCGGTAGCCGCGGCTGGGTGTGTCGCGACGTCCCGCTTGCACGTCCAATAATTTTATGAATGAAGTTTCACTCAAATTGATGTTATAGTAAGTACCAAATAAATACCTTGCATTAAAAATCAATAGTCTTTCCCATTTCCGCTTCATTCGCATAGCAAAAGCCCTACGAGAGGCGCTAATTATCCATAGGAGCAGCTTTGGCATGCTCAAAGTTAACCCCGACACGTACAGCTGAATACAGTCAAGTCAGCTGTGACCAAGCCACGACCGCATAACACAAGCGTATGAATTTTTGTAAAATACTCCCTCTTGTTCTTTCCTAGTAATTTATCATTCCTGAAAGGTATATTCACGGAAACCTTTTATATATGTATATACAGTATAAATATATGTGTGAGAGTGTGTGTTATGTATGTGTAAGAGATAGACGGAGCGAGCGATAGGTAGATAGACCGGTTGACAGATGATGGAGAGAGAGAGAGAGAGAGAGAGAGAGAGAGAGAGAGAGAGAGAGAGAGATTGGTTAACTAATGATGTAAGGGGAAATGTCCATAGCCTTTCGAAATGACAACAAATAATTCACGTTAATTAGGTGTTCACATGACACAGCGTCCAACAATATTAATGCATAAAATATGTCCTTCTGTGGCCATTGTCTTTCCTCTCATTCTGGTCTGTAAAGAAACGTCCATTCTATTGACAGGGGCATTCCAGTGTAACAATGGGAACACTATTCCCAATTACTTCGTGTGCGATGGTGTCGACGACTGTGGCGATAGAAGCGACGAGAGAGGTCAGAACTGCTGTGAGTGCCAAATATATGATTTTCTCTTTCCTCTGCGCTAGATACCTACATTGTTTACCACGTTATTCAGATCAACGGGTTTCTTTTAATTCTGAAAATTATACCGCAGACAGATTTCTTCTGCAGTGTAAACAGGGAGCATACAAGCTATTGTAAACCTTCCTCGCAATAAAACAATGTTTTCATCAGCGTCAGAAAGCATTCTGTATATTATTTGGGTACAAAGAATGTGCAACAAATTTTACAATAAAGTAAACTTTTTTGTTATTTATGTTATGTTGTTTTTATGTTATTGCATGTTCACCCAAAAAAGACTAAGAGAATTCAATATTTTGATCCTAAGATTAGAAGTCAGCTCACTTCTCCGTGGAATTCTATTTTCCATTCAGCTTGTTCAGAGAATGAACACACCTGCGACGATGGAAGCTGCATCAATAAAAACTACATTTGTGATGGCATCGAGAACTGTGCAGACGGCGAAGATGAGTTAGACTGCGATCAAAGTAGGCAAAACACTAATACAAAATAACCTTACATAGGAAATACAACAAATGGTATCTTTTTCTTATCGATGGGAGACGTCTTAGTATTTACTTTCGAATTGCACGACTTCCCAACAAGCAGCTATACATGAAGCTGTCACCTACAAACTGCTTGTACATGTATACCGGGAACATTCGCAAGTCGCTCCATTAATGAATGTTGCCATGTCCAGTTAAAGGTAGAATGCACCTCGGGCAGATTTTCAGACTCTCAAATTGTTACAATTCTTTTCTGATCAACCACACTTGGGAATTCATGTTAAAGCTCTTGCGGTAAGAAAATGTTTACATTCTTAGTTTTTTCAAAAATCGATTTTTTTATATTTTCTCGTAGAGTTAACAGTCACAGAGATTGCGGCCATTTTGAATTTGAAATATCGGTAAATGTCAGGTAATTTGATTCTCTGGTACCAAACTTTGCAGGATGACCCCTAATTTTTAGTCCCCGCCCCGTACGAAGTCCGGGGGACTTGTTGATTAGGTCCCGTCCATCTGTCAGTGCATCCATCCACAGCCTTTTCTCAGACACCTGTAAAGCACTTTAGTAAAAAACTTGGCATAAGTATAGTTCCCTATAGTCTCTTGATGCACGCCAAATGCTTTCACAAAAAAATCAAATTTCGCCCAAAAGGATTAACTTTTTTAGATATCCAGAGCTACATCCCCCTAATATGAATCCAAAATTTCCCTTGGTGTCTGGTATTCAGAATCATATTGTCTGCATCCGAATCTTAAAGTGTATGTCCCGCATAAATTCAAAGTTAATTTTGCTTAAAATGAGCCATGCTATATGATTTTGCCACCCCTACTTTATCAAATAAATGCATCACCCAAATGAAACGACGCAGTTAAATATTATAAAAATGCAATATGTTGTGCGACTTTGAAGTTAGCTGCCATTCGGGTCGTTTCGGAATTCGCGGGCATTGCCACCGGAAATGACGTAACTAATAGAACGTGCGAGTGAGTGTGTTCACCTCGGCCATAGCGAATGCTTACCGCTGTGGCTTCAACATGGTGGCTGAAGTAACTGCAGCCATTGTCAGTTTATTGCATTGTAGGATGCCGTATTAGCCGCATTTGCCAAAATTACAAGAAAGGGTCGGAAAAAAGGCATTCAGACAAGCGTTTTCTGCGGTGCACATTTTCGAGTGCCGTGACTTCGCGTCGAATAAACACGGTTCGGAAGCCAGATGTACGGTAAGATACACTTTAATTCCTGGAGTTACTACATCGATTATGTACTCGCAATGCCGTACCAGTACGACCATTGTCACCAGAAAGCGTTCGCGTGTATCATCATCAACTGTGGACAAGAGCGAGAACAGCAGCAAGACTGCGACAGGTTGCCCAAAACATGTCAAGGATGCGGGGGCCGCGGAGAAGTATGGCCGTGTTTACATCCCCCAAGACTGATCGCCGATTCAGCTGCTTTACGAAAGTGATTGTAAATATATAAATGAATACAAGTACTAGATCTCATGCATGTGTGACTCTATAATTAGTAACGTTAGGAGATATCTAATTTTATATTCCTAAAAAGTTTACGTATTGATTGACTGACTCTGTGCGAAACTGAACGATAGGTTGGGTATAATACAGCACGGCGCTGCCAGTAACAGTGACACAACGTGTAGCAAAGAAGTTTATACTGTTGACGAAGCAGTCGCATTGTCGTCATCTGTTCCCTTCTGCTCGACTAAGTCTCCCCTAAACTATTTTAGCTTCTTTGAGAATTTTGCAGTCATGAAACAATGAACACTGTGCTTTATATCGCTGAAACTTAATCAAGAAAAAACCTGCGGAAGCGTATCTGATCACTCCGTCACAGAAATGGCCAGCTGAGCCGCCCGGCCTCGGGTGCCAGTGTGCCCGATATTTACATCAAGTCAATTTTAATTTATCTCTTCCCGAGAATTTGGCTAGACATGTCTTTACGGTCACATATTTTTAAAAGTGCCAATGTTCATGTGAGGTTTTATAACGCCAAACTGAAGATTTTGCGGCGAGAATACTACCTTTGGTGTTTATGCTAACATGACTTCCACTTCCAGCTGTTGATAGGAAAGATGTGTGTTAGGAACGGTGGACAATTTTCAACTTGATCTCTACTACATTTATCTACAAGCGTCATGGCGTAATTTTAAATTTTTATATACAGATTTTGAACGAGGCAATTTGTGTTGAGAAGTAATAATAAGGTGGGATGGCAACTCCAGACTTATATTTATATTTTGGTAGCTTGCGGTTGTGTGTACGGTAGTGCACTGGTGTGTTTGACTGTGGTCGGTCACGGTGGGCTTGTCACTGATGCGACGGTCAACAAGAGTTCCGCTCTTGTTCTCGTTTAGGTTAAGGTTCCGACTGTTAAAATTTGCAGGCCTGTAAATTCTGAACAGCATTGTCATATCTTCTGTGACGATGACATTCTCAGTTGCACTGCTTTCACTCATGAAATTATCACTATCTCCATAGTCAATGCACGAAGTCATCATCACCCGTTCTATTAGTGACGTCACAGCTACCTACGCCAAAACGGGGCGAGCTCGGCAATTTCCGGAAAATGTCGCCATGATTGAAATCGAAAAGTGCAACTTTTCCCGTGTTTTCGTCGAAATAACATAATACAACCGTCTAAAAACCGCTCAAATAAGCTTCAGTTTGTGTGTAAATGTTTGTTTTATTAATACCAATTTCATTGACAACCAGAACTAGAGTATACGCCCCAAGTCAAACGAAAAAGTCTCAAAATGTGGCAGGACTCACACTTTAATTCTTGTCTATCCATGCATCTGTCACCACCAATTTCTCAGCCATTTATGAAGCAATTTTTTAAAAATTCTGGCATAAGTATAGTACCCTATGGTCTCTTGATGTGTGTCACTTGATTTCACAAAGCAATCAAATTTGGCCCTAACAGATTTTATTTTTATATATTAGGAGCTACATCCCCTGAATCTGAATCAAAAAATTACCCTTGGTGTCTGGTATTCAGACTCTTATTATCAGAATCTGATTCCTAAATTACCTTTGTATTTTTTCCCAATGTAAATTATAAAGACACTTGAATTATTCGTGATTTCTCAAGAAATTCTGACTCAAATCTCATGACACTTGGTACGGATGTTGATATATCAGAGCTGTAATAGTGTGCAGAGACATCAGAGGTGCCATGTCAAATAATTGCTAATTTGCCTATTTGATGAACTTTCTTAATTAGTGTACTATGTTCAGGAATAGTGCATCAAATTTAATGAAACATGGTACAGATATTGAACTCTCAGTACTGCAACAGTGTACCAAAGACATTTAGCAGTATCGTGTCAATTAATTGCTAATTTGAATATTTAACATCCTTTTTAAATTAGTGTGATATATCTAGAAATACTGCATCAAATTTGATGAAACTTGGTAAATATGTTGATTTCACAGTGTTTTAATTGAATGCAATGACATTTAGAAACATCCTTTTGATTAATTACTAATTCACCCATTTAAAAAGCCGGTAATGCTAAATTTTGATAATATTTTTTACCATTTTTTTAATGTCAACCATAACTCATTGTTCTACTCCCCGAAGCACGTTGATATACACAGTATTCAGCTTGTCGACTCAGCCCATAACTGCATTGCTATTGTTGAAAAGTGACTTATGGTCTGGACTAGAATTCAAATGTAAACAATAACAGTGCATTTTATACATATAAACGCTAAGTTGACAAGTTGAATAGTGGATGTCTCAACATTCATGTGGAAGTAGAATAAGAAGTTGCAATTTATGTATAAAATAAAAATAATGAAAAAATAATTAAAAGTTATCATTACTGGTGTAATGACCTTTCATAATTAGAGTGACAGTCTAGATTGGCTTAACATTTTCACCACCATAGTATGGACCAACCCCAATGTTTTTTGTAGTAAAAATGGGTCTCTGAACAGGGAAAGAATGTCTTTAATTAGTGATCTATATTCTGAATGACTGCACTAAATATGATGAAACTTGCTGCAGATGTTGATCATACAAAAGATTTAACAGTCAAGAAAGGCATAGCAGTATCAATAGCTAATTATAGTCTCCTCTGTAGTGAACATAGGGGCATTCTGATTTTTTAATGTTAAGAGCCATTACTCAGGCATGCCTTGACCAGTTTCTTGCAGATCGGTTGAATTTGGACATTTCAAGAGCGAATACATGGCATACTTAATTCTATCCAACTTAGTGAAACGAAATAACCCTATGCAATTCATACTAATGTCTGATTATTTACAGTACAATCCAATATGTGCATCAATATGTCCTCCTTGGCCTCATTTCGTTTTTCATGTTGATCATATTAACTTCAATTTATTTACTTCCACTGACTAATTCCCACTTACAAGCGGGGACTATGTCATGTTATTGTTGATTTGGTAAGAATGTGGGTGAACGTTTCATTGGGGAAAGTTTGAGCAACAGTTTAAGTCTTTCACTTTCGGGCGCGTACTACCTTAAAGGGACATTATCGCTATCTTTTGACCCCTTTTTCACCAATTTTGCTGCAAATGAGTAGTTGCTTATGTTGTCCGATTTATTGAAAGATGTCTAAAAAATGGTTGACCATAGAAAACTTCCATCCCATCTTGCCTACACTATGTAGAAAACCTCGGGTCAGGGGTTTTTGGTGGGCTACCTAAATCCCCTGACCCGAGGTTTTTCTACACAGGTAGGCAAGATCGGATGGAAGTTGTCTATGGTTGACTATTTTTTAGACATCTTTCAATAAGTCGAACAACATCAGCAACTGCTCGTTTGCAACAATATTGGCGAAAACAGGGTCAAAAGATAGCGATAATGTCCCTTTAAATGAAGTGTCTGCCGGTGGCAACAATATTGTAAGATTTCTGTGTCTCGAATGATAAACATAACAATCAGCACATCTTCACCCTGCCAAATACCATTTCGGTGATGATGATGATGATGATGATGATGATCATCATCATCATCATCATCATCATCATCATCATAATGACCATGATGGTTGTAGTGTTGGTGGTGGTGGTGGTGGTGGTGGTAAGGAGGAGGAGAAAAGTGACGAAACAATGTTGTCGTTGTTGTTTTCGTCGTAATTGTTGCTATTGTTGTTGTTTTTGTATAAAGAATGCATGAGTTGGCAGTTTCGTTGCGCAGACGGCACATGTATACCCCATTGGAAGGAATGTGATCACGTCCAAGATTGCCCGGATGGAAGTGATGAAGAAGATTGTTTCCGTAAGTATTTTAATTAATCTTATTGTCATCGTCGTGGTGGACATAATCACCACAATAGGTAATTTCTCGTTGTGTTCTTCTGCTTCGTCTTTGATTCGTTAAAAGAGTAACATTGCGTAGAATTTGAAGACATCGGGGACACAATTCAAGTTTTCCAATGCTGAAGGAGCTAAAATGGCTGCTATTATGCTTTCGTGTATTTTGAGAATAATTAGTTTCACTTTTTATTTTCTCAACCGAGAAGTAACTGTTTGTTGCTTTTAAGGAAGAACTAGTAGGTATCACTTTTAATACTTTCTTGGTCTGCCACTTGTGGGGGCTCACTTTTGCAGCTCAGCGAGCAATTAAAATTTTTCCCGATAAAAGTTAATACAGGATGGAGCCATTTTGAATTTCAAATACCGGTAAATTTAGAGTGATTTGTTTCAATAGTACTAAATTTTACACGGTGAACTCCGATTTGTGTCCTCGAATTCAGAATAGAAGAGCTCAGTTGTGCTTTGAGTGATAATTAAAGTGCCTTTTGAAAGATATGTTTTAGGCGCCTTTTGAAAAGGTTGACATCAGGAAAGGTTTTTATGCCAAAGGGTACAAGTTCCAAAGGAGGGGAGCTGTTGAGGTGAATGGGTGATGACCGAGGGAAGTAAGATTCCCTCCGGATGTGTGCAGAGGGCATTTATCTGATGAACGAAGATTACGTGATGTAGAATGCAGTGTGATTAAATTCCTGAGATATTGTGGAGAGAGTCCATTTGGGGTTTTGTAAGTGACATGCAGAAGCTTGAACACAGTGCTATGACAGGAAGCCAGTGAAGTTGTTTCAGAACGGGAGAATTGTTGGCCGATTTCTCAATTTAAGTGACAATTCTTGCTGCTGCGTTTTGTGCACGTTTTGTGCACGTTGTATAAGCGTATACCATTGGGTAAGCCATACAATAAGGCATTGCAATAGTCAAGCTTTGAAGAAATAACGGCATGGATGAGAGTGGCACAGGAATTCTGAGACAAATACTTCCTGGTGCGTCCAATTTTGCAGAGAAGGACGTGGATGGCAAATCATGTGGTACCGATATGTATGGTTGTCGTTAAAAAAAGCACCGATGGTCCTCGCAGATCAAGCAGGCACGATAAGACTTGAAGAGATGTTGATGTCAATGAGTGGCAATGATGAATGGTCGAATTTGGAGCGAATTAAAATGACTTCAGTCCTTGAATTGTTCATAATTTCATCTCTATCTTTCCCTTGATTATCGACTTTTCACGGTACCGTTTGTAGGTTGCTTTGAGAAAGAATTTCTGTGTGGAGATTTCCACTGCGCCCCGCCCACTGCAAGATGTAACAACTTAATAGATTGCCGTGACTATTCGGATGAACTCAACTGCAGTAAGTATCGAACTGATCCTTAGTGACTGAGAAATCAAACTGTACTTTGAAAGATATCGTCACTCGCACCGACACCGGTCCTTCTATGGAGAACTATTGGTTGAGTTTGCTGTTCCATTGGGGTGAAAATCGTACATTTTATTACTCAATGTATATATGAAAATATTCCGCTACACCACAAAGTGAAAAACATAATGTTGGTCAAAAAGGATTGTCGTAAGAATCGCAGTTCAGGTCAAGTCATCTGTTGCTTGGGAGCGATATTCTCATTTTTGATTTAAAGGTCACTATCTGAACGTTTTATGATTCTTTCACTAATTTTGTTTGGTATGTCAATTTCAAGCTATTGTTCTACACCCCAAAACACTTTGAAACACCAGTAATGTGTAGCTTGTTGAATGCAGCGCCAATGACTGTCAATTCTTTCCTAACGCTAACATTTGAATTCCAGTACCAACCACGATTCACTTCTCAATAATGGCATTGAATTTTTACAGATTTAAAAGTCAAGTCGTCAAGCTAAATACTATGCATGCTAACCTACTTTGGGATTGCAAAACAAGAAAAAGTAAGATGTAACTTAAATAAACAAAGTAGCGAACAAACCATCAAAAGTTACAGCTACAGTCCCTTTTAAGCGTTTGATGTCTTAAGTTGTTGTTTTTATATTTCATCGCTTAATTTTTACCATCTACAGCGTGCAGTGACGATCAGTTTCGATGTGGTGATGGCATGTGTATAAGTATTCATGACAGATGTGACGGCGACCCTCGCTGTGTTGACAAAAGTGACGAAGCCGATTGCGGTGAGTTACATTCCTACTGCTTTACACAAAAGAAGCTTTGGGGAAAATGCCATTGAATGTTTTTAAGATGTCTTTCAGCCGAGGATGTTTGATTGATGCAAGTAATATTCCTTACTGACTTAGATTGTTAGCTCATTACAGTAGGTGATTGATTCGTAAGTAGAAATGTGTCCCTCCTCTCTCTCTCTCTCTCTCTCTCTCTCTCTCTCTCTCTCTCTCTCTCTCTCTCTCTTTTACTTGGTTACCTAATATACCCGTTGTGAAAACTCTCCACAATGTATCGTTTGTCGAGGGAAGTCTAACTTTATTTCTGGGTTTTGTTATTCTTAATTCAAATAGAGGACTTTGTCCCCCTGTGCGGAGGAAGCTACACTCTCAATGAGAACCAAACGAGTGTTTCTTTCAGCTCTACTGTGTCTGACGAAGGGACGTATCCAAATGGATTGATATGCAGATGGTTTGTTGAGACAGCGGAAGGCTACCCAGGCCTCGACGTTGACTTTGACTTCTTCTACACAGAAGAATGTTGCGACATCTTAGTCATAGGCAGCGGCGATGACGCCGAACAGAAATCCTCCGTGATAGGAGAATACAGTGGAAACGATCCCCTCGGGTTTACTTTCTATGGACGACAACTCTGGTTTGAATTCAAAGCTGACTCATGGCTCACAGATAGAGGATTTTCGCTCACAGTCAGTCTATCTACTTCCACCGGTGAGTCTATCACATCATATACGAATGTCCGACGAAGTAGCGAAGCCGCGAAGGGCGGGAAATAAATTTGCCTTACTGAGTAGCGAAAAATTTAGAGTTTCCTTCCATGATACATCAAATGAGACACCCCTTGTGGCATTTCTATCATCCAAAATAGAAGACGGTTTCAAGGGACTGTATCATTTTCTCTGTCTTCGCAGATTTTATATCATTTGCAAGGTTAATAACAAAAAACCATTTTAGCGAAAGAAAAGATCCACAAGACATTCTCTCAACACGCCTCCTGCGGACAGAACAAAGAACGTCAATGTCTATTATTATGAATGAGATTAAAACTGTCAACCCTGTAAAAGTGGTAACTCAGAAAAACATTTTTCTAACATATGGACTGGAACAAGTGCTTTATGTAAAAAGTAACTTAACACGATTTGTAAAGGGTCACCGTAACAACGAATCGACACCGCGAAAAACCTTGGTTCATTTATTCAGTTTGTAATTAATCATATTATCTTTCCAGCAATTAATCGGTATTAAAGGTACTTAGCGCTAAGTGTTGCCAACTGTGCTGCTCCCACGACACTATTTTTAGGGAACGATATTCTGTACATGTACTATTTCAGACGGATCGCAAAAAATGACGTCACTGTGTTATTATTTGTTCTTCGAACAGACTGCACCGACGGTTTTAAGTGCAACAACAACAAGTGCATACCTCTAGGCCATACCTGTGATGGTGACGATGACTGTGGCGATGGAACTGATGAAGATAGAGCCTCTATATGCAAAACTGGTCAGTCAACGCACGTTTTGGGGAGGGAGGGAGGGACAGAGACAAGGACAGAGTAAGACAGACAAACAGACAGACAGACAGACAGACAGACAGACAAACAGACAGGCAGGCACAGACAGACAGACAGACAGACAGACAGACAGACAGACAGACAGACAGAGATTCATCAGTGGGCCGTTCGATTCATTGAAATTAGTCGTACGGGTGGAATTTTAAAATCGATGTTAGTATGTAAGGACATTTCAGGCCGACAATAGGCAAATCAGTGTGATACATTTCATGTGTTACCATTTCCAGAGTGTGCAGATTGGCTATTTACATGTGACAATGGTGAATGCATACCCTTAATCTACTGGTGCAACGGCGTCAGTGACTGCCAAGATGATAGTGATGAAAATTGTGGTGAGTTACGAATTTTTACTCCTTTTCAACCTATTTTACAGTGAATTTCAAAATAGCTTGGAATTACAACGTGCTACGTGATATTAAACTGCGTTCATTACAAATGTTCTCCTCCGATAAATTTTGCAACAATTTAATCCAATACGACGTTCACTGTGCCACAGTCAACATCGTCAGTGTCGCTGTGCTCCCATTGAAAAACTCATCCGTACACTGACTGCTTGAACATTCTTATATTGTCTTTTATCATATTTCCCGGCTACGAAACTGCACAGAACGCTAAGATAGGTTTTTCTCAATTCAGTGTACTGGTCGATACAACGATTGGTATCTCCTATTAAACTGAACGTTTTCTGTAAATGAGAACAGTGGACGTCGTATTGGGTTAAATTGTTGGAAAATCCATCAAAGGAGAACTCTTACAATGGATGCAGTTGGCGTTATTTTCTTTCGCCAGAAACGTTTTCTAATCACCCAAACACGTTGTAATTCCAAGCTATTTTGAGAATCACTATAATTTATATGTTAAGAGGTGTTCAAGACTTACATAGGCGATTTTTGAGGGATTTTGTGCCTCTCGACAACTAGGCGTTTGGAGACATTTTGAATTTCGTTTGTCTTCAGTGCATACTTTGTATTTGTTTAAAACTCGGACAGCAAAGTCTTTGCAGAAGTTTACTAAAATGTCAACAATAACAGAGGACTAATATAAGTATAACCGAGGACTGTTCAGTACATGATACCTGGGGTAAGGAGTAGACAGAAAATACACTTGTTAAATGATATAAACATATTGAAAAATCTTTAATAGGTACTCTAATAGACCGCCATTGTTAGATAACTTAATATAAATGTCTGACGTCCTTCATTTTGAAAAACTGCAGTCTTATCATCGAAATATCAAAATTTAAATCCAAAATACAAGTTTATAATATACTTGCACGCAGACATACTTGGGAGCCACTGGATTCCTCCAGCTGCTGAGCAAGCCATGAACATGTAAAGTCACTGACATCCACTCGTATAATATCCGAACAACCACTGCGTGTTTGTCTGCTTGTCACACGCCATACTATCATGTCGACGAGGGTTTTACATTGTCATATGTTTTACTAAATTAAGGTTCCAAGACAAGTAATTGACCTTTTAAGCTGACAATTCTCTAGTAATTAATAAGCTCAGAACCCAAGTAAGTTATGTATTTTCGGAAAGCCTAGATATGGGGAAAAAGTTTATGTACCATAGTGTCACCATTGTTTACATAATTATCACGTGGCAGGTAATTTGCATTACCTTTCAAAAATCGGTTTTCCCTATGTTTTGTTTCAATGCTTTGAGATATGTGGCTGATAATTGTGAGAGTGCAAGCTGTTCTAAAGATCTTTCAAAGTGTATCTAAGAATTTTGTAAAACCTTCTAAAACAATTTTTATGCCTGGAAAACTTCCAGAGAGGTGAATTTAGCGCTATGTGATTTCTTTAAAATTGTGCTTCAAATAAACTAAGAAAGATATAAAAAACCTGAGACACACTTAGGCAGAGCGTTGTGACAGCTTGCATTACAGCAAGTTTGAGTCAGATATTTTGAAGTATTGAGACAAAACAAAGGGACAACCGATTTTTGAAGGATTATGCAAATTACCTGTGACCAGTCCGGGTTATGTCCATAGAGAGGATATTACGATTGACCAATCAGCGAACCTACCGCCGCCAACGTCATGAATAATTAACCATGCAAACCTTGGCTCCTACATTGCAACAAGTTTGGAACTTTTCGGCTTGATTTCGCCCTTTATTTTTAGCACTGGGTAGTTTTTAGATATAGACGTTACGCACAATTGTCAGTACGGTCGAGATGGTGACCGACACAAGTGGTTAGTACATTGAAAATTACTTATTTGGATGAATTTCCTGGCCGGGTACGGCTCCTAGAAATCAGCATTTGACCCTCGTAAATCTACAGTGAGTTATTTGTCGCCAAATATCGCCTATTTTTGGTCAAATTTCAATTTAACCTTGCCATCTGCAGTATGGAGAATGTTTCAAGCTTTGCAAAGGTGGGTCAACTGTTTTAGTCGGTCATCGGAGCACGATGGAGCACGATTTTTTCGATCACCATGCGTTGCCCGGTACGATTGACCCTTCGCTCAGAAAAACGCGCGCCGGATCAATCGCCGATAAGTTAACCAAAAGCTGGAAAAGAGAACGTAAAACGTCCAATAACTCTTTGTCGAATATGGTCAAGGGTAAAGAAACTCAGAAAACTATTCCTGAAGAAATCTTACAATTTTAACACGGTAGAACGTCGCCAATCGACAAGGCTAAGATACTTCCGGGTAGCCAACAGTCTCACTCGATCGGTGGATCTGTCCGGTCAAATCGCGATCTGAACAAAGTGAACCAACGTAACCTTTGACCCTTGTTACATATACAGTACGTGATTGGTTCTTGCCTTAATTTCATTACATATACGGAACGCCATTGGCTCTTCCCTACTATCCTCTATATGGACATAACCCGGACTGGTCACATGATAGCTATGTAAATAATGGTGACGTTGTGGTTACCAAAATGTTTCCCTATATCTAGGCTTTCAGAAAATGTCTAATTTACGGGGGTTCTGAGCTTATTAACCACCAGAGAATTGTTTGATTAAAACGGTCAATTACTTGTCTTGGAACCTTAACAACAATGATGTTTCAATGATTTCATCCCTATCTAAATATTTCAGGCGAAGAATGCACCATTAACGAATTCACGTGTGAAGATACCGGGAAGTGCGTAGCGAACGTGAATCTTTGTGACGGCGTTGATGACTGCGACGATGGCTCCGATGAAAGCGATTGTGGTGAGACTTCACTTGATGATTTCTATATCGAGGAAGGTCGTCCAACATGGTAGCAGTACCGTGGACACGACGACAAATAACATCTGATCGATTTAGCCAGGCTTAAAGGCAGCAGACGAATGAACAACACAAAAATTACAAATTACCGTTAGCATTATGGTAGTTAAGAGACTTAAACCTTTGTAGTTAAGAGACTTAAACCTTTGTTCAATTTTTCCTCAAGAAAACTTTCAACCATTCTCTTTTGATATCAAGAATAAAGATCACAGTTGGATCAAGATGCAATATTATGTATAATCGAGACAAAATACCTAAAATTTACTGATATTTGAGATTCGAAATGGCCGCCATTCTTGTGTAAACTCTAGGGACCGTTCAGTTTTTACGGCCTTGGGGGCTGGCAAAATCTTGTCGCCGGTGTTCAAAAAAATATAGAACCCCCTGCATTTTTCGTGAAAAAAGTAACCCCCCCCCTTTGTCAAATGACAAAAATTTGATGAAACCCCCCCCCCCCCGCTGAAAAATAACCAAAACCTATATGTCAAATTTACCGCACGATTTGGATTTGAACTCCGGTACGCGGCGCACTTTATTCATGTAGCAGAGATGCCAGTGCACAAACTTCTCCGCCACATCCATGCAAACGTCTGTTAATTAGGACGACTGTAAGGCAATATTTAACTTCATTTCCTTAGACAACTTATGTCCATGGACATTGTATAAAATAAACTTTATTGGATTGGTTCGTCAAAGGCAGCCCTCTGGTTAAGAGGGTCATGGGCCATTACGTAAAGTGAACTTTTTTCTAGTGGGCCACCAAAGGTGGCCCGCCGGTAAAGAGAGTCGATCATGGCCATTGCATAAAGTAAACTTTACTGGACAGGGCTACTGAAGGCGTCCGGCTGTTAAGATGGTCATGGGCTATAACATAAAGTGAATTTATTGAAGTGGGCCGCCGAAGGCGGCCCACTCGTAAAGAGGGTCGATCATGGCCATTGCACCAAGTAAACCTAATTGGAGTAGGCCACCAAAGGCGTCCGCCCATTAAGATGGTCATGGGCTATTACATAAAGTCAATTTATTGTAGTGGGCCGCCGAAACTGGCCCACCAGTAAAGAGGGTCGATCATGGCCGTTGCACGAAGTAAACCTAATTGAAGTGGGCCGCCAAAGGCGTCTGCCCGTTCTTGGGCTATTACATAAAGTCAACTTATTGTAGTGGGCCGCCGAAACTGGCCCACAAGTAAAGAGGGTCGATCATAGCCGTTGCACGAAGTAAACCTAATTGAAGTGGGCCGCCAAAGGCGTCTGCCCGTTCAGAGGGTCATGGGTAATACATAAAGTCAATTTATTGTAGTGGGCCGCCGAAACTGGCCCACCAGTAAAGAGGGTCGATCATAGCCGTTGCACGAAGTAAACCTAATTGAAGTGGGCCGCCAAAGGCGTCTGCCCGTTCAGAGGGTCAAGGGTGATACATAAAGTCAATTTATTGTAGTTGGCCGCCGAAGGCGGCCCGCCGGTAAAGAGGGTCGATCATGGCCATGGCATAAAGTGAACTTTATTGTAAGTATTATGTTTTTGAAAATGTGGTGACCCCCCCTTTTCTACCAGTGAAAAAGCGATGACCGCCCTTCGCGGATTCCAAAATTACGATGACCCCCCCCCCCTGGATTTTGCCGCCCCCGGCCGTAAAAACTGAAAGGTCTCCTACAGGAAATACTAAATTTTCGATTTTCCAAAAACAAGCCGGTGAACATTTTAGTTACTCCACGAGCTTCAAATTGAGTCTTCACAAGTGGTAGAACAAAAAGGAATCGTAAGGTTTTATCTGTCCTTGAGGCGCATTCTACCTTAAGGTAGTATGCGCCCCGAAAGTGAAAGACTTGAACTTTTGCTCAAACTTTCCAAAAGGAAGCCTTCAACCATTCTCTTTCAAAGTCAAGAATAAATATCAGGGGTCACTGCGCAAATTCCAGTACTAGAGTAGCAAACAACCCAAGTTTTACCGATAAATAAAAATTCAAATAGGCCGCCATCCCTGTGTTAACTGTATGGAGGAAAATAAAATTTTCGAATTTCGAAAAACTAAGCATGTTAACAGTTTTCTTACACCAAAAGCTTTAAAATGAACCCCCGTAAGTGGTATATCAGAAATGAATTGTCGAAGTTGGAGAGTCTGAATAACTGTCCCCGAGGCGCATTCTACCTTAACGAGAGAGACACAAAGGCGGAGACACAGATAGAGAGATACAGAGACAGAGATACAGACAGAGAGATACAGAGACAGAACAATTATATGCAATAATATCTTGTTCACCAGATCGTTTCATCAGCATCAACTACTTTGAAGTTCGACACTTGGAAAATACATTATTCGCAATTTCGTTTTATTACTTCACTTAAAAATATTGCATTACAAAATGTATTTGTCTTACAGTGAAAATAGAAAACATCGTAGACACCGCGCCCGGTGTGTTACATGTCAATATACGTTCAGTATGGTACCCGGTCTGCCGAGATACAAACAACCCCGCCAAGGACGATACAGTACTTCGTAACTATGGTCATCTGATTTGCAGTGGAGACTTCGGATTTGAGTGAGTCATTGGCGCGATAGTTATATTGGTTCCTGTTTGCGCATTTCATAGTGGCACTATTGATACCTGAATTCTTCTAGAAAGACATCGATTCTCTTAGATCGGAGCATCTGGCTGGGTATAAAACTTTTGGACGAACTTGAAGAGGGATGCTTGACCAGGATACGGCAATCTAACATATAGCACACCAGAAAATGTTACTGTTTATATATGTTTACGTAAAACACATGCTCGAGTATACTTACTGCTTCACGCTGATGTTAGAATGTTGTACTTTAATCTGAGCAACGAATGACAAATGCGGTGGAGAAACCTCTTGCAACAGCAATGAAAACATGTCTACATATCAAACTTACATGTCTGACTCAGTGGTCTACCATCACTTTGATGTTCCAGCTAAATCAATGCTAGTAACTCGCATCAGTTTTATTGGTTCGTCATCTATGTTTAAACACTGAGTTTTGATTATTTTTCAACTATATGAAGTCGTCCAACACCCAATAGTCTATTTTGGTGCGGTCGTTGTAACCTGCTCACCCTAGTTTCATGTGAACAGGTCCTCAATAACAGTTGATAATAGTAGATGGGACAAAACCATGGTGATGAAGGGTCAATCATAACAGTTCGGCAATTGTAAATCTTTTTGTGGCGGTGACCTCATACATGTATGACAGGATAATGCATTCAAATCGTCAATATATTTATGTAGCGTTTTCAATCCATTTGTAAATTTCTAGAGGCTTGGAAGGCATTGATTTTGTAAATATCACCGATCATCAACAAGACGGCTTCGCAATAGCATACACGTCATTGTATCCGGGTACGGATTTCACTCGTGTCATGTTTAACTACACGTAAGTATTCAAATCACCTAGACTCAAAGCATTCAGACTTTGTCTTGGAGCCAATATAGTAAATATAGTAAATGATTTTTGGGAGCAGGCGTGTGTATTTGAGGATTTTTATCAGCAACAGTAAGGAAGGGTGTCAGTGCACAAAGGTGTACCAGTAAAGTTCTCAAATATCATTTATCCTTGGTAGTATTTTATTCCATTTGACAACAGGGTGTCTCTACCCGAGTTGTCTTACAGCAATGCTGTACTCTCTAAGTGGTCGTTGTGTTGAACTCGTAGCAAGTACAGAGCAAAACATGGTTTCCAACTATTCATTTCCATTGCATAAATAAACTGCTTTGCTATAAGTATGAGGTGATTGTGAAACATTTGAGACTCCAAAAAGTTCATTATGAAGGCAAGGTCTAACAATAAAAGAAAAAAAGACTTTGTTGAAACTAATAAACTCGTCTAAGAAAGTGTCAGAGATTACGCATGTGCAAATTAATTGGTTTGTATTTCGTCATTACAATTTATCTGGATGTGACAAGTATCCGTCATATGTATGTAAATGAAAATCATAAGCCTCTACAGAAAAGTAAATCCATGATTGGCTGATCGAATAATGCTTAAGGCTCTGAGGCTGTTTGTCATTGTCGAAAGATATTCGAAACTAACAAATTCTGAAACAAAATTGCTATCGTATGATCGTATCGGGCTGATCCATACAATCAACTTGCATTTAAATACTAATCCCCCCCCAAAAAAAAAGCCAAAACAGGTAATTGCTAATATAAGCACATGAGATGTATGTACCACAAAACAAGTATTTTGCGTTTTGGTATATGTGTGCCAGAATTAACTTTCCCAAATCAGAAACGTAGAAGTTTCATTAATAACTGACAGTTTTCTCTTGATGACCGTGTTTTCAGGAGCACATGTGCAACAGGCCAGCTAGTTCAACTAGTCTGCAAGGACTTCCGTGAGTATACAATAGATTTGGCATTTCTATAACAGTTGGGTAAAAATAAACCGAACAGAAGACAAGGGGCGGCGATATTGTATATATCTATTCAGAAAAATGTAAAAATTGAACCCTATAATTTCATGTGTGTTAGAAATTCATTTTCTGATTGTCTTTCTGCTCAAGCTGGCAAGAATACATCACAAATTGTGTAAGCATGGCAAATTGCATCCACGTGTTACTGACACTATAGGACAATCCCCAAAAGTATATCCACAAATTAAGTTGTGTACGTCTTTTACCAGAATGTGGAGTGATGGGTACTGACGTCACCGCTCGCATCATTAACGGATTGGACGCTCCACTCGGTGGTTTCCCGTGGCAGGTCTCGATCAGGAAAGTCGGAGACGTACACGGTTGTGGAGGGACAATAATAAGTCGACGTTGGATCGTCACAGCAGCCCACTGCATGTAAGTGACGACGGCGTTAGGTTTTTTGTTGTTTTTTTTAGTTTGTTTCTTTTGTTTTGTTTTGTTTACAAGTTTACAACATGGCCCTATAGTTTACTTTCATCACTGTTTGGGGGAAGGTTGCTGCAATTCGAAGTAACTCGACCAAAAGACGGAAAAATATTTGCGTCATGTACTCGTTTGAACGGCATGCAATCAGACTGCAAATCTCGTTTAGCCACATTACATTCTTGTCAGTTACATTGACACGTATTCTCTGCTAGTATGAGACGCATCAACATACCCTTCGTTAGACTTACAACCAACTTATTGCTCACACGAATATAGGTCAATATTGAATTTATTCTTTATGGCAGTGATGAAGAAGGCGAGGCTATCGCCGTGAAGGCCGGATTTGTCGACCAGGACGTAGACTCCAGCCACATGCAGATTGTAGAAGTAGAAGCTCTTTACTATGTGGAAAATTTCACGCGCAGTCATTTAAACTACGATTTCGGCCTTATATATACGTCAAAACCCTTTACGTTGAACAACTTCGTAAAGCCTGCGTGTTTGCCACCGAGGGACATTACTTTTGAGGCCGGCGACTATGCTTACATCTCCGGTTGGGGACAAGTTTGGCACTATGGTGAGATCATCTACCTATTTATTTTGACTTTAAAAATGAACGTCAAAGCAAAATAAAGGAGCTCTAACATCATTTGTAACAATAGAATGGCAGGGAGGTTGCTGTATACATCATTTATGTGAATGCATTTTTTCTGTACAGCAAAAAATAAGACACTTTTATGTCCTGTGTGATAGAAGTGAACAAAGTAAACTTGCTCAGAAAAATGGGACCATCGCAATCCACACGAAATGTCGTATTAAATTTGCTATTAAGTCATCGGTATATATACATGTATATTATCTACCCATTAAAATACTATCCTCATTGAAAGTTGACAGAATATTGTATCGTGTTGACATAGGTACTCACGACCATGCCGAACGTTTTCATACTTGGTGTGGAGATACCCTAACTTTCCTTAACACAAAATGCGATCAAGTTCAAGTTATTAAATTGGATTAAGGTTGTACGCGCGTCAAAATTGGAAGTCTCAAACTTTTGCGCGAATGTTTTTTAAGGTAAGTTGAATCATTGCCTTTCGAAACCAAGAACAAAACTCGGGGGTCACGACACCATGCATAACCAAGTATTAAAAAAACAAGTTATCCAAAATTAAGTTACTCTTGGCATTTCAAAGCTACTCCTACCCGAAAGCTTCAAAGTGAACCCCCGGAGTGAACCCCCACAAGTGGTAGACCCAAAAATTATTATAAAAATTTGAGAGTCCAGCTATCTACCCCGAGGCGTATTTTTTTTCGACGTCCGCTTGTGTGACGTGGTTTTCTTGTCTTTGTTCATCTGTTTTGTTACAGGCAATCATCCTTCCCATCTCCGGTATGCCAGAATACCGATCATTCCGGACGAGGATTGCAAGCTACACATTTACGCAAAGACAGATGAAATGATATGTTTGGGCTACAGAAAAAATTTCATAGGGCCGTGTTACGTGAGTACACATATCCACTGTTCAGTTGCTCTTCTTGGCAATGTTATGGTGACCTTTGTTATGATCATGGTTTCCTAGCCGAAACTTGCCACATCTTTTTGAGCGAAATTGTTTCATTTGTCGCTGTCGTACCAGTGCACAGAAATTTCTTCAGGAATGTTTTATAAACTTCCAGAAGGATACCGCTAAGTGTGATTCATTTTTTATGTCAATGTATCACAGGGCGATAGTGGTGGACCTCTGAGTTACCTTGCCCAAGACGGACTTTACTATGTCATTGGTGCAACCAACTTTGGTTACACATGCGCAGGGCCACGTGACCCGCCAGTATACGCAAGGGTGACGTCATACTACGACTGGATGGCGGGTAAAATGGGCGAAGATTTTCAAGATTTGATGCCTGTGTAAGACCTCGAGAGCGCTCTTAACTAGCAAAACCCATGTATAATTATGTTGACATATCATAACTTCAATTTAACCACTTTAAAGTCCCGACAGCTGCAAATTTTATGCATTATTTTCATTTTATTTTCAAATCAAAGTTGGCTCGTATAAATGTGCTAACTGAAGGATGTGTATAGAAGTATCACAGGTCGCTTATTTGGATCATGCCTACGCATTTTAACAGGTTAAATGATAAACGGGTGTCGCAATTATAAAATGCATCCTCAAGGAAAAGTACAAAAAACAGTATTTCCTACAGATACACATCGTGCTCATAAAATAAACGAGCATTATGCCATTCACTGGAATGCACAACACACGATGGCCATCATATTGTTGTTGTAATCTTTATTTTCTCTGTCACATGATTAGTTTTTGAAAATGGCGGGGAATCTAAAATGTTGTTAAAATGTTTGAATTTACTTTCCATTTTCAAAACATGACAGTGTTATACACTTTTTCAGTCTTTAAAGGATCTTACTCAAAGAAAACTCTTGGAAAACAGGATATTTTGAGATCGGTTTATTACACATTCGCAGCTATTGGGGCTTTAATCTTGGTCCAAACCAAACAGTTATTGAAAGCTAACAAAGGGAGGCAGTCGTCGAAACTCTGCCAAAAGGTTGCCAAGGACCCCTACGACCGATGTAAAAACTGTATCTAGGGTTTGTTAGCGATTAATCAAAGTTAAAACATATTCGTTAACAATGAATATCGTATATTTTAAATGTTCCAGCTATGTTGACTTGATGTATGTAGATATTATGTATGAGATATATTGTTTGTAAACAAGGAAGTCGCACACGTGCAGTTCCGACGATTGCATCCCTATAATCATAGGACATATTATAAACAAGATTTTTATACAAACAAATATTCAGCGAAATGTGGAGTTCTCAAATTATTTTATGAAATAAATACCGTTTTAATGTACCGGTTCAATGTATATTTAGGTACATAAAACTGGATTATAGATTCGAAATGCTATAATAGTAAATTACCGTAATCAGTGCTGTACCACAAGACGGAATCTGATGACTAGTGTGTTTTATCCAGCTCGTTTAGGGATGTGAGTAAGGCCGACTTGTGAAATGTTCTAGTGTCTTTTATAATTTGGAAATAGAAAGAATTCCAAGTATTACTAGCTAATGATCATAAAGTCAAATGACACTCGACTGTCGGCAGCGTCTGTATTACAGTGTTCACACTTGGTAAAACCACAGACAAATACGTAACAGACTAGCAACGGGCATTGTTCAAGGTGTGAAGCGGTTACGTAAGCCATCCATGTTTGCCTCGCCTCAGAGAGCTCTCGACTCTTTTCCGAAGAGTGCCAACCATGCACCCTTCGGTAGTTTCCTGATTTTCGCTATTTTTTAAGCGTAAGTATGTTCGGCAAAGTTCGTGTTGTTGTTGTCTTGTTGTGCTGAGCAGAATTAGCATGCTGGCGAGACCTGGAAAGTTTTGAGCATCGGGGAGGTGAGTTTTACCATTTTAAAAATTCCTCTAACCTTTTTATGAATATATAATGAGCGCGTTTGAACCAACTTTGAAAGTCTTTTATCGATACTGTCAGATTTTAATCAATGGTGTACGGTCAGTCATA
Source organism: Ptychodera flava (assembly GCF_041260155.1). Taxonomy (NCBI): domain Eukaryota; kingdom Metazoa; phylum Hemichordata; class Enteropneusta; family Ptychoderidae; genus Ptychodera; species Ptychodera flava. The sequence continues at coordinate 22,996,254 of NC_091944.1, read as the reverse complement.
CCGTCTTTTACACGTTCGTCAAGGAAGGACATGTTTATGAAACTGCTGGCGTGTTATGTTTTGATTGGCGTTAAGCAGTGTTTCTGCCCTGAGAGCTCACAAAGTAATTCTGGTTGCTACGCGACTGGCAGCATGATGCCATCTCGTCGTAGTTTTCGCATAATCTTATGCAATTATCAACCAGAAACAAAGGCTCCCAAACGTTTAACACCTTTGAAGCTCATTTTAATATGAAAATACCATAGTCTACCGTGACGACCATGGAACAAAAGGCATGCCGCGTTGCCAGTCTGTTCTATATTTGTCTGTGGTAAAACTGGAAACGTTTCAGAGATACAATTAGTGTTAACACGGAGGATTAATAATTTGGAGCAGCACGTTTTAAGTCTGTTTTCGTGTTTTAGCCGGTAATGTTCAACCAAATATTTAAACGTAATGTTTCATCTAATATCTTTAAATCATAGCAATTATTCTGCTTCTTATCAATTGGTAGTCTCATTTGCAAGATATCAGTGATTATGTAATTTGTATATACAAATTTGTTTACAATTTGTCAAGTTTAATCTTCCGCTCCACTGTCTATGGTTTAATTGAACTTTGGTCTTCCAAGCACTATACATTTGTAAATGATTTATGAATGTCATCTAATTCCTGTTTTTTTGGAAAATAATAAAAATAGTTGAAAATTAATAAGAGGAAATGAAATTTGAAAGTTGCCATCTTCATACAGGTGTGCACCACAAAATGGTGCCTTTTGTCGTTCAAGTGTTTAACCCTTTGAGTGCTGTAATTTTTCAAACCAAAATTTACGTGAAATATTTTACCAAATTTTATGAATTTTTGTGTCATAGTTTTGATATTTTTGGACCAAGCAGACATAACATCTCAGTGGCTACAGTTTTATATAGAACTTTTGGTAAAAAAAATTAAAAAATACTTGACTGAGGTGTATTTATGAAGGCAAAAAATTGACTTTAGTGCTCAAAGGGTTAATTCAAACTTTTTGCAAATTGGTATGAAGAGTTTCAAAACTCTGAAAAAGCGCCATTTCAAGGGTAAGTAATTGATGATGTAATTTAGTGACCACGTGACCGGCCGTCTAATTATATGAGATATCGACATTCTCTGATGTAACAAACGTCCCGAAAATGGCAGAGCATATTTATTTTGCTGCTTTTTTCTCAGTGCCTGAAGCAGAGTTTCAATGGAACTGAGGTAAGGATGCCATCAAGGTACCGTAAGACAAGATGTTGAAGTTCTATGCAACCACAATGTCCCATTTGTTAAGATACAAATTTTAATTTAAAGATATTGTAAGATACCGCTGGCCCCTGGTTTACAATTTGAGTGCATCCCTCTTGAAACTAGCTATATGCATTTTTCATGTTCAGTTATTTTGTATCGTTCTAGTCCGATATGTGCTGATGTTTCCAATAACCCTGACTAAATTCTTTTTTTGTAGTCGTTTTCATTTATTTAAGAAAAGGTGTATTATAGAATAACGGACGACGCGCTGACCATTAACGTTTATGGGCAAGGGCGAGAGGAAAGCCAAGAATTAACAGGCTAGGCTTGCCGAGCCTGTTTATTTGGCTTTCCTCAAGCTCGCGCCCATAAATAAACGTTAATGGTCAGCGCGGAGTCTGTTATTTCCATTGTATTATCAACTAACCCCGAAAAACCGTCAAAATTTACGAACATTTCCCGTGCGAACGATAACGGGGCCCCAGAACCTGTCAGTGAGTAGTGTGCACGCTGCAAACATTTTGCAAATCAGGAGATTATTTTTGAAAACAGCGTCTAAACTTGGCCCACAAATGCTCCATTTTATTTCGTGGTTGATGATGATTATTGAACGAATCACAATTTTCGTTTTAGCTGTAAAGTTACTGTTTACGATATTATTCATATTCACGGGCCTGAAAACAAACCATTACTGTATATTTGTGGGCAGTCACGTGGTTCGGCTCAACCAATCAAAACGCGATGGACATGGCATGGTAATACAATATATTATTGCCTGAATACACGGGTTTATGTGCCCGAGAGCAGGTGACAATTTCCTGACGCCAGGAGGGCAAATATTGTTGCCTGAATACCATTTATTCAGGCAATAATATTTTTAACACGCCTCTTCACAGTTAATGCTACATGACATTTAGTTACATGAAGGGCATTTTCAAACAAATTTACCATTTTATCGACCAGTATCAGAGCTTAACGAAAATCAAAATAGCAGTGTGGACATGGATATTTTACATCTGCCAAGCGTTTACTTTGACGTCGAACGTCAAAGGGCTTCACTAGACCAGGTAACCATGGAAACCAGTCAGTAAATCGTTCACCGGCTGGCTAACTCCCCAGATGTTCCTATTCAAATCAATGCACTCACATCGAAGTATGTAATAAATACGTGTACTATTCAATTGTCGTACACGAGGCGTTGCATGAACCAAACTGTTCAGAGCATAGGAGCTGCAAAAATGTCCTTCCCAGGGACGCGGGGGCAGGGGTGTTTTTGGGCTCAACACAGGTTCTTCTTGCTATGGTTTATTTCCATACGGTCTACTATGATATGTATTGCTAATAAAGGATACTGCCAACCTTTGGTGTCTTCGTCTAATGTTAACACTGGTTTTGTAACAATTTCTTTTTTCTCCTTTCCGGTGTCATGTATTTGTCCTTTGACAATCTTACGCGAAGTTTTGTCACTGTGTTGCATCTATTATCTGATGCGTTTGATTGTCTAATGCACCAAAGCAAGCAATGGTAAATTACTAATCTGTGGACGCTGTCACCAGATATCACCAGATTAACTTTGACAAAGTCAACAACGTGCGCACCAGATAGGTATAACAGAAGAAAGGAGAGAAACTCTCAAAAGCAGTGTCCACAGAAACCTACTTTATGGCAAACAAATCCCTATTTTACGAACGCCAGTAGTTTTCTAACATGTTGAAAAGGGGATAGTATAATTTATGGGTTCGTCGGTTGCTTCTTTGGGCTGCAGAACGCTGTTCGAAGCCGTGGACTCAGTGTCCTGATGTGATCCGTCAGACCGGAAACCGGAAGAAGAAACCTTTGACTTTCAGAAACTTCGATTTCAGCTCACATGATCGATGCGGGTAAACAAAATAACCAAGATGCTGTGCGATATGTGATTCGAGGGTCAAGCACAGCACTGTTTATAAAAAGCATCATGGCAATCTGTGCGCTTTCAAGTTCACGACAGCCGGCCAATGTTTGAGCGGAGAAACTCACCACTTGTTGCATAAAAAACTGTCAAGTCGGCAAAAGTATTTTCATGATCGATATTCCATCCCACTATTACCAATAAATATCCTAATTAAATGTCATTCGTTTCTCACTAAAAATTAATCTGCAAGACGTGGCCCATGCACAATGTGAATAGTTTTGTAAAACTGTGAAGACACATTGGAAGCACATCCCTACCGAACCAGGACGACCTATGCGTTAGGGAGATTATTTCTTTGGCAGATAATGTCTAAGTCTTTTTGAACAAAAATGGGGAAGTTTAGGCGATGGCAAAGACGATAGATCAGACAGTTGAATAAAACAAAATATTTTGGGCATCATATCTTTTTATGTCAGGTTTTGAACCCAACTGAAACTCTGGGTGACAATATAATAACTATCTATAAACAAAATATTCTGGACATATCTTTTATGTCAATGTTTGGACACCCTTTAAAAATGCATGATATAACCACTATCTACTGTATCATGTCTGACTATACTGTCGGGGGGACACTTTTTCGGCCCGCTGTTGATCTCAGTCGCGGTGACTTGCCCTTGGACACCCGCTTTCTCGAAAATATGTTTAGTGAAGGATGTAAAACTTCGAAGTTACTAAATTACACTTGTCGATTTGATATGCGAAGACGCTCTGTTGACCTGTTGTTTTATTAGTTTTCAAAACTAGTAAAAAACATTCCGCAACACTCATCCATTATGTCTTCTCATCGCAAACGCACTAAGAACTTGATTGGGACCCTTGCTTGATGCGTTCGGTAGTTGAATATAAGGATTGTTAGATTAATGTCCCAAAATATAGACAGATTCACATGACTAAAGTATCGAGTTATTGTCACGGACACTCATGGCCTAGAGGGCGTAAGTCGCAGGCTCAAAGAAGCATAAGCAGTAAGCAGTACATTGCCTGGTTTCAGAGAAAGAAAAGCCGGTTTCCTTATATAGCTACCATGCAAAGTGCAGCTTGACTAATGTTCCAGTCCTATTTCCGAGTTGAGTAGCTAGTAATGTTGTAGATGTCCAATATGCTTCTCGATTTGCAGAGAGAATACTAGACTCTTCTTGCACACGGGTTAATTGAAAATTCAAAGCAAAATATCATGGAGTAAAATCTACAGGCAATGTGACAGTCATCAACCGACAATCCTGCTTGTATTGTCGAGCACACCATGGAGCTACCAAATAGCTTTATGAGCTCACAACTGATCGGCACATGACATTATCGCTCGAAAACTTACATCGTATGCAAAACACGTCTTGTTTTGTAATTTAAAAAAAGACTAACACAAAATTGCCTAATACGTACTGAAAGAACGCAATTGATAAATTGAGCAACGTGAAGGCAAACGTCAAGTTAATGAAACCTTGACTTACACGGAAATGTTTGGTATACCCATTTAGTCTGGTTAAGTTCGATTCGGTGTTAGACAGGTCGACCGATGTCACTTTTACCGGGTCTGACCGAGAAGTTTAACCACACCTCTGATATGGTAGCAAGGTGCGTTGAACACATAGCACGTATTCATCCTCTATTCAGGCCTGTTCGTTTACAAATGAATATGTTGAACGTTTTGCCCTTTGCTTGTTTATGAATAAATGAGTATAAAGTGTCCACTAGTTTTACGGATCACCTCTGGACACGGCTTTTGAGAGTTTCTCCCCTTTCTCCTGTTATACCTTGCTGGTCCGTACGTTTTTGACTTTGTCAAGGTTAATCCGGTGATAATCTGGTGGCAGCGTCCACAGTTTAGTAATTTACCCATTGCTTGCTTTGGTGCATTAGTCAACCAAATGCATCAGATAATAGAAGCAACATAGTGACAAAACTTCGCGTAAGATTGTCAAAGGACAAATACACGACACAGGGAAAGAAAAAAAGTTCATTACAAAACCAGTGCTAACATCATACGAAGACACCAAAGGTTAGCAGCATTCTTTATTGGCATACATATCATAGTCAAACGTATTAAAATAAAATAAACCATAGCAAGAAGATCCTGTGTTGAGCCCGAGGCACCTCTACCCCGCCCCTGCCCCTGGGGAAGGGCATTTTGTGCAGCCCCTATGGTTATACATAATTACGCATACATCTGACGGTTGGCAGTGGCATGCGCATATATGTAGAATTGTTAACGTTTCGTTGTGCGTTCCCGTTGATTTTGCTGCATTTTTTCTCAGAAGCATGACACCCGCCATATATCAATCTGTAAGTCAGATAGGTAGTGGTCACTTACTAAGGTCCAATGCCACCAATACCATACAAACGCATACAAACCTCCAGTGCCTATCCTGAATGCAGTCTTCTCTATATCATCTTCAGCCACAGGGATTTGGTAAAATCAATGAGCAAAGTCCAGGCTATAGACGTACTTGGTTCGTTTAAGCACATTTAGTGCCTCCTAGGCAAAAGGTAGGCGTCTTTGCGCATCTTTGCATTGAGAGAACGGTAATCAATGCAAATAAAGTCTCAGATTGCCATCTGACACGGACTAAAACAATAGACGAGGCATATGGGCTAGATGACTCCCTAATGGTTCCTTTTTCCAATGACTTGCGAAGGTACTTTCTCACTTCATTCCACTGATGGGGTGGTACTCGGCAATGTAGTACTTTAATTAGTCTGTCGTCAAATGTTATCATCTGTGCTTTACAGCATCATTGGAACCAATTTCCTCTTCATTCTTACTAAATACAGCCTCATGTTTATAAATCAATCTGTAAAGTTCTTGATGTTTGGCATCAGTGATATCACCAACCTAGATATTATATTGTCTATGATCGGTATTGTTAAATCAGCAGCTGCTCTGACCTTTACCTCGTTCTCATTCACAGAGCAGAACCTAATCAGTGGCAGTATCGTTGCTGGTTTGATCACACCAACTTGAGTACATGGAAATAAGTTCACATCAGTGTCACTGAAATTTGCCAACTGCATATATTTTTACCATTAATATCAACGGACACATTAGCTGCTTAAACAGCTACACCATTCTGTAGTTCTGTAACTCGTACCACATGTCTCTCTAGTAAGGCATTGTAAGTCTGTCCCGGTGCAACCAGTTGAAGTGATCCTTCAATGACACTAATAGAGCCGGCAGGGAGTAGTAAAGGCCTCTTGCCAGCAATGCGACAGGTTTGATACTTTAAGGAGTCACAACAGTTTCTTCATTGACCGTTACAAGCTGGTAGATTTCCAATGTATGAAGTGGTTTCAGTTCATCAGCTCTGGCTACTTTTAACATCTTTGCCACTCATCTCCATACCACTGTACGAGAGATTTCCCATAATACACGATGATTTGTACCAACGTAGATTCCCCTGTGAAGTCTACCATGTCTCCCATGTGTAGACAAATTCCTGGACTAGTTGTAAAAATTCTGAAAACGAACTTTTAAAAACAGCTTTCTTCTCAATTCCCATTTTAAAGGATTAAGAAAATTGTGCTTGATTGAGAGAAGAAAAAGGATTTTTGTAAATTTTCCACTGATTGTGTCCTCAGCCATACAGAATAAAGTGATTAAAAGTAGGGAGACTAGTTGCACCTGTTTTATGAAACAAAGGGATATTGATTTTTTTCCAAATAGAGAAGATAAAAGAAATTTACATGCTAACTTTTTTCAAAGAATGACCCCTTCAGTTGGTCATAACTTGCTTCCCAAAACTGTGACATTTGTTAGTACCTGCAGAATGTGACTTTTATGGTTATTTAATGGTTTCTTTGAAATTTATACTACAATATTTCAACGTACTTTTAATAAATATAATTAATCAATTATCGTGAGACTTCACATTATTGCTTTTGAACAGAACTGAAAAAGTTATAAGAAAACTAACGTCGTTGGTACAAATCAAATGGCATTGTGGGTAGTTTATTGTACTGTGCATACTTGTCAACAAGTGTTATTCTCATTTCTCTGAACACATTACACCAGATCACACCAGCCAGCCTCTTCTTACGCACCTCAACTGGAGTGTCAATGGGGTCACATACAAATAAGAATCCTAAATTATGAAAGGTGTGGTTAAATACGGTAACAGGAAGCTCTACATAGCCGACGAAGGGAATCTCCAGGCCCTGGGGTGCGGAAATCTGGATGAAAGATGTGAAATCCACCAACTTTCCGTCTTGAGCTTGGTACTCTTTGAAGAAACGTTCAGTCACTGTAGACACTTCAGCGCCAGTGTCAACCAAATATCCAACCTCCATATGCCCACACTTGATAAGGACCTCAGGACAATCTCCCATAGCTTTACATATTACTGAGCCTCCATCAATTAGTGCCTAGCCTACCACATGACCCGCAGCAGTAGGCTGTTCTTGTTTAAATCTTTGGCTTTGGTTTCAGGTTGAGATGTTTGGTTGACACGTTTTTATGTATCGCAAAATATCGCTATATTGTTTGGCGTGTACCTGGCCACTATACCAGCATTCTTTTGACATACACGTGAATCAGTGCACGAGTAAAATAACGTAACAATCAATTTGGATACAGTGATTTATTTCATTCTATCGATGGCGTCTGTTTAGTTGGCAACATCCTACGATTACTTTCAGTAAAATTAATATTCTGCAAACGTCATTGTATGAGAGAGTTTTTAAGCTTAATTTATCCATCATGCTTTCAGATTCAAAGAGAAGCAATAATTATTGCAAATTCTCCCTCTCTCTCTCTCTCTCTCTCTCTCTCTCTCTCTCTCTCTCTCTCTCTCTCTCTCTCTCTCTCTCTCTATTCTCTCTCTCTCTCTCTCTCTCTCTCTTCTCTCTCATTCTCTCTCTCTCCTCTCTCTTCTCTCTCTCTCATCTCTCTCTCTCTCTCTCTCTCTCTCTCTCTCTCTCTCTCTCTCTCTCTCTCTCTCTCTCTCTCTCTCTCTCTCTCTCTCTCTCTCTCTCTCTCAATTAAGTATGTGATGGTACATTTGTCTGTTGACAGTGTATCTGTGAGAGATATGTAAGTATCGTAATTCATATGAGGGGCCGGGAACCTACATTACACAGAAATAAAGAATAAACTACAATGCATTGAATTGGGAGTTAGCATAACATGGCCCTGTCAATAGCTATGAAATTCAATGGTATAATGAAATCCAGATTGCTCACTTTCATGTAAACTCAGTTGTGCCATCAGTAAGGTCATTTCTGAAGATGCGTATTTATTTCATCCAAAATTTCAGTTGTGTTTTTCATAGACTGAGTGACCACTTGATATTAAACAATGCAGAAACTTTAAAAAGGCAATCTAAAATTCTGCAAAGCGAACAAGTGATAGCTCTTTCAACTTTACCGATCGTATACCCTTTAATTTCAATGATGATTCTGAATGTGATTATCTTTCTACATAATATCCTTGCTTTTGTTGTCGTTTTGGTTTCGCACGCCAAATAGCTCGATTATGTCCTTAAAACCAGCCATTGAACTTGAACATAAACAATGATACAAAAAAACACAAATAAGAAGCGATAATAGGATGTATTTATTTGTCTGTTTATTATTTATTTGTTTATTTATTTATTTATTTATTTATTTATTTATTTATTTATTGGCATTTTAATTCCTTATCACAAGTACATGCCAGTTTTAAGGTAATGGACACCTCGAAACAAAAAACTTGAACGTTTTATCAAACTTTCTATTTGAGATTTTCAACAATACTCTACCAATTGATGAAGAATAAACATAAGGGGTGACCATGCAAATTGTTACAAGAGAAGCATAAATTATATAATATTTCGCGATGTTTGAAATTTAAAATGGCCGCCATCCTTTTTGGTAATTCTATGGGATAAATCAAATTTAAGTTTTTACAAAACTAAGACGGTGAACACATTACTGACTCTAAAAGTTTCAAAACGAGCTCCAAAAGTGGTAGAGCTGAAAAGCATTTTCAAAAATTGGTATTCCGAATATCTGTCCTGGGGAGCATTTCCCTCGGGATTGGAAATTTTGACCGTATTTTGGTAATAATTGACATGTAGGGTGTTTCGAGCTCCTTGAACGAAATTTCTAGATATCTGAATACGAGTGGATGTACTTTCACAAACATCCCTTTCGAAAACTTTGACGTAAGACCTGTATTTGCGTAAGCGCCATGTTGCTAAAACTGGGTGACTCCACGGCACAGTAATTTTCACTGTAAAGCTAAATATACTTTCATGGCTCTTCCGACATCGGCTGTAGCTCTTGAAGCTTTCTCTGTTAGTTCAAAGTCAAAGTACTGCTGTCACTGTGCAGTTTCCATTAAATTTTCTGCTCCATTCACTGTGTAGAGTTCTTGTGTCATGTAGCTCAGATCCCATTCCATTTAAGGCAATGAATGTAATCATGCCACAGTAATTAATGTAATCAGGATTTAGCGTCATTTGACCATTCAGCGACTGATGTCTCGTTTTCGCATGAGCATAGGCAAAACAGTAAGATTTTGTCGGATTAATCGAGATCGGCTGATGGGTCGACCATTGTGTAACAACATAAAGACCTTTCGATCGACATTATGTGTTTCATGTGTTTAATCATCTTATCCCCCCTTTCCCTACGCTAAAACGAGGCAGCTGGAAATTTTCTGAAGTCGTTACCAATCTTATATTAGTCGAAGCACATCGAGCGGGGTTTTTTTAAACTCGGTGAGCGGTGGTGAAATTGTAAATTACGCGACAATATAATTTGACTGTAGCAAATGGAAGTCAAACATTGCATGACGGTCGCCATGTTCCTGCTGTTTTACCAAGAACTAAAGAAACGGAAGTGACAAACAAATTGTAATGACGCAAATCTTAAAATTAACAACAATGCCGGTGTAGACTTCCAAAGTGACGACATGTTTATCATATTAGATCTAATGCATTTTTACTGTAACACTCTAAACACGAATATTACACAAGATAGCAATACTCGGGAAGGGCGCCACCACGAGGGAACGAAGGGGTGACATTTATTGACATTAGGAACGTCATTCCGCCCAACAATCACCAACCCCTTTCAGTCTCGCTCCTTTGTGACGGGCCGATAACTCTTTCCTAGGAACAATTGTGTACGAAGTTCATTCGACAAGTCATCGCCGTTTTCCGTTCACTGATGCGAACGATCAACTTGTTCCAAGGTAAGGACAACACTTTGAAACACCTTGTAACCTTGTATCAGTAAATTTAGAATGATGAGCTGGAAGTTGATTTACGACCAGCCGTTCCCTGGGCCTTATATATTGCACACAAATATATTGAAAGCCGTTGCACCTTGCATTGTTCAGCATTATTTTGAAGGAAACTCGGCTTCCATGAACATTCTCAACAGCGCACGATCTGAAGAGCTGGCGATGAAGCATCTCGACGATGACCGTGGGTCAGAGGGCGACCACAATTGCAACTTGAAGTCAACCGTTTACGTCAAAATGTAGCCATAATTGCTATGATACATTGGTGAATAGCTAAGTTAATTCAGTTATCATGGTCTAGGGTAATTACCGTATGGAGTATTTTCCCACAATCAAACTTCCTACACACGTGAATTTATATGTTTACGTTTTTAAAAATTGACATTTAGGCTGTAATACGTTTCTTGACAAATAATAATAGTGCCTGCTGTGCAATTACAAGCCAAACTATATGAAATGATGGTCACATAAACCCCCATTAGCTGTATCTTTTACCATCATTTTTATGATTTACCTTCACGCTAAAATAAGTTTGTGAGAATGCACTAATTTAGGTGTGAGTATAAATTTAATATTAACTACCCGCTGGAACTGTATACATGCCATTTTGAACAAGATTAAGATTACATTGCGATTAAATGTTTGCCATAACATTAAATCGCAGCCCCGTGTGGAAAAGCAAAATCCTTGGATACTGTACATATCTGCACTGAAAGCTTCACATAAACTGCAGACAGTAGTCGAATGTAATGCATAGGGGTGAATGTTTTCAACAGTGACATCGTATGTTCCGCTTCCTTTGTAATATGGCCAATTTTTGAAAATGGCGGGAAAACAAAATGACAGTTAAAATTTTGAATTTACTTGTCAAATGTTTCACAAAAGAATGTTTTCCTAGTGTAGTAAAAGCAAATGTCCCTTTTGAGGGTAGAATTCAGAGAAAACCAGGAGAGACTTTGAAGATATTTTGAGGTCAACAAATTTCAAGAGTTAGAGCTAATGGGGCTTTAAAGCTTTTGTCCCTTTTGATTTTGAATAGCAAATTGTAGTTTACAAAAATATTTATTGTGATATGTGATCTTTTTATCATTGAAGTACTTGAAACCTCGCATAGAAGTGATTATTTGTAGAGGTTAAACAGTATTCTTTGAAAGGTCAAAGGTCAATTGAGAAATTATACGTCAGTTAAGATATCATTGATACGGACTGTGACATGCAGGGGCAGGGTCACTTTTTTGCGTATGAAAATTTGGGAAGGTCACTATATTTTCGCGCAGCATCATTTTGAAAAACATCGGCCCTACCTCCCCTCTGTAATTTCTGTCTAGTCCGTTACAGTGAATGACTTTATATGCAACTACTTGTATTGTTAACTGTTTAAGTTGCTAGAAAGCACTAGATTAGTACGCGCTGTTGCTTTCTGAACGGAAAATTTAAACTGTTTCATTTTGAAATCAATATGTAAATGAGAGGCCACCGTGCAAAACTTCGTACTAGAGAAAAATCTACCCATCATTTACAGATATTTGAAATTCAAAATGGCCGTCATGATCACCATGTTGACTCTGTGACGAAAAATTGAATTTTCGATTGTCACAAAAATAAGTTGGCTAAAACCCTAACAAGTGGTACACCCAAAGAGGTTTTGTAAAAGTTTGAGAGCCCAAATTTCCAGATCTGTCGCCGACTCGGAGGCGCATTCTACCGAAATGGCAAACAACTCGATGTGAGATGATAACTTCTGCTGCAAATGGCGATCCTCAGATTAAGTTCACAGAAAAAGATTGAAAGGCCATGCAAATACATGAGGTAAAACAGCAAAACAAGACATTTGAAAGATTTGACGGAAGGTTTACCGGCTATAAGGTCCAGAGAAAAATAAAAGCAAACTAGGAGGCACTCAATTCAAAATGAAGAACAAATTTGTTTTTAGAATGTAGATAAATGATAAAAACTTCAGTTGTGTGCGTATAGCCTTTCTTTTACATCAAAATACATCTCAAATACTAATGATCGGTTCTTTAAAAAAGTGGCCGCGAAAGAGCAATGAAATATTTCTCCCCTACTTTTAGTTTTGCTCGTTCCCTTAGTCGGACAAGTGAAAAACCCTTTTTCCATCTCTGTTGTGAATATCAAGAAGCTAACGAGGGTCAGCAATATGTGCCACAGACAATATGGGCACATTGCTGCCCTTCGCGACCATTCACTATCGTAAATTAAGTATGGCGCATCTTGCTTGTTGCAAACATTTTCTTTCAGAGCGACACCCACTCTTGGATAATGCTACGAATGGTGAGGTTGACAAGGCCCACCTATAGTAACCGAGAGACTGAATGAAGACTAGTGAAAACAAATTGCCCTCTGTGACCTCGCCTATAAGAAAAATAGTATTACCATATCGGATCTACCTATGAGTTTCTTTCATTACACAATGATGTCGTGAAAACATTGGATACGAGACCAAAGGGGAATCTATTCCGTGCCCACATCTAACCGATAGAATAGACTTTCAGAATAGATGTTCAGAATACTCTTTAGGCCTTTAAGCCCTTTATTTGAGTAGATTACTAATGGGGTTTTAAGTCCCTGTGTTGAGTCACAATATATTGTTCAACAAGCAGGTAAATATCTTGTTCTAGAACGGACTTCCTGTCTGTGATAGAACAAAGCATGTTCAAGGTATGCGGGGAAGTAAGTCAATATGACCAGTTAGGTGTTTTTACTAATTTTTCATATTACCCTGACCCTTATTAGGGTGAGAATGCAAAATGCCTGCTTTGTATAAATATGTCTTGCTGTCATTGCTTCTCGTGGTCCACCGTCGGATTCAAAAGTCAGCGTTCTTCACCCTGAGCTGCCGAACGCAGTACAATTGCGACTTAAAACGTGAGAGCTCAGCCACGCGTTAGATAAAGCATTTCAGAAAAAAAAACCTGCGCTGTTGCTCGACGACATTATCTTACGATGTTTCAATAGACTATTTGAAAAAAAAACCAACCTTGTCGTTTCTTGACGTCAGTGGCTTCATCCAGAGAGGAAGAGCATGATTTTATATAGAGTGATACCAATTTGGAAAGTTTCATGGTGTATCTGTACAAATTTAAAAAGCGTTAATTAGTGACAAATTTAGAGTAATATCTTTTTCTTACAAACTGGCTGACTGTCTGACTGACTGACTGACAAACAGACTGATGAACAGACAGATAGACAGATAGACAGACAGACAGACAGACAGACAGAGTGAGTAGGATGAACAGGCAAAGAGACGCGAGACAGACAAAAACAGAGGCACAGAAATAGGGCGATTGGCTATATCAAATAGGTGGATATATGGAAGATACAAGATGTGCACGCCGCGGATGCTTTGCAGCAATACATGTAAACCCACTCTAAGCTTACATTCTGCATGCACATCATTTTACTGCGTTGAACAATATTGCAAACACTCTCCATTTTATTTTATATTAAATTTTACTCTATATTCAAACGAGTGGCAAAATTTTGCAAATTGGAAAACGCAGTGAAAACAGCTTGCTTGAACACTACGGTAGCTGAAAATAAAGACGACGGGGAGCTATTGTTAGGTGTGTAATCGACTCAGAAAAGAATAAAGGGAAAGTGCGTAACCATTAAACAGCCTTCGTCGGCGATTATGTTTTACCTTTGACCGGTGAATGTACTGACAGGCAAAGTGTCTTTGGAACCTGAATTCGAGTAAACATGGATTCCCTTTGATGAACCCTGTGACCTGTGATGTTTTGAATACTCAAATTGAATATGCTCAGCTACCGTGGAAACTCAAAGACAGGTAAATTGCAACCGCTTATCCCGAAGGGTCGATGACTGGCGGCCTTTTTAAGAGTCCAAAGAAGATTTTCTAAAGGTTGACATCCAAATAATTGTTGGATGAATTCTATGCTTGTCTCATTCTCGTTGGAACACGGGGGTCAAAGCACAAAAAGGATAAGTGCGTCCTCATATACAAACTGGAATCTGGACCATTATTAGTTGAAACAAAATGGAAATTTGCTGTGCAACACATAATTGTCAAACCTTCTGTTTAGCTGTATGATTGGTCCATTCAATGTTACTCAGTGTAGAGATCTAAATACTGGACACAAATCAGACTTTAAGAATGTACACACGTTCCATACAAGAAATAACAGACAATGCTAAAATTTCACTAGGACAAAAGAGCATTCGTTTTTGCATTGTTTAAGGATGTTTATGATGTCATAGAGAAACATAGATAGAGTGGCAACGGGTATTGTTTAAGGCGTGAAGCGGTTACGTAACCCATCCATGTTCGCCTCGCCTCAGGTTGCTCTCGCCTCTATTTTCCGAAGAGTGCCGACCATGAATCCTTCGGTAATTTTCGGATTTTCGCCAATTGTTAAGCGAAAGTATGTTCGGCAAAGTTTGTGTTGTTGTTGTCGTGTGGTGCTGAGCAGAATTGACGTGCTGGCGAAAACGGGAGTGTTTTGAGCTTCAGGAAAACATATTTTACCGTTTTAAAAATTCCTCTCATATTTTTATGAAGATATAATGAGTGTGTTTGAACCAAATTTGAAAGTCTTTTATCGATACTGTCTGGTTTTACTCAAAGGTTTACGACCAGTCGTACCCTCTTTTACACGTTCTTCAAGGAAGGACATGTTTATGAAACTACTGGCGTGTTATGTTTTGATTGGCGTGAAGCAGTGTTTCTGGCCTGAGAGCTCACAAAGTAACTATGGTTGCTACGCGACTGGCAGTATGATGCCATCTCGTCGTATTTTTCGCATAATCTCGTGTAATTATCAACCACAAACAAAGCCTCCAAAAAGTTTAACACCTTTGGAGCTCATTTTAATATGAAAAGCCAATAGTCTACCAAGACGACCATGGAACAAAAGGCATGCAAGCGTTGCGACTCTGTCTATGTTACTCTGTGATGATGTTAATGATTTTTGATGTTTAAGGATGTTTACGTTTTTTGAGCTGGTGGTAATGCTAAGCATTACCACCAGCTCTTAGCGATACCTGATGATGCGAAATGACGACACTGTTGTATTTTCTCCTTCCGATGTGTTACTCTCTAGACATTTCGCAAAATCCCAGAAACCTTGTGTCCATGATTACGCTGATATTGTGATATCCATGCCACGGTCTTGACGCAACTCTAAACGTGTTTACTTTCAGTTAAGGTAGTACGCACCTCGAAAGTTAAGGAGACTTAAACATTTACTCAAACTTTCCTAAAGGAAGCTTTCAACCATACTATTTCAAAGTCAAGAATAAAAGTCGGGGTCACCCGTACAAATTTGGTACAAAAGAAACAAATTATTCAAGATTTACATATATTTGAAATTCAAAATGGCAGCCATCCCTATGTCAACTCTATGGAAATAAATAAAAGTATCGATTTTCGAAAAACTAATACGATGAATATTTTTTTACACCAACAGCTTCAAAATGAGCCCCAACAAATGGTAGATCAAAAATAATTGTAAAAGAATTGTAATTTGAAAAAGAATGGTAAAGGTTTGAGATTCCCAATATCTGTCTACGAGTCGCATTCTACCTTAACCTCTTATCAATATCTTTGCAGATGGAATATTGCTCCAAAAGGTCACAGGATGCCGAATCGCTGGCGTCTTCATGTGGTAGTTCCGTAGAATCCATAGACCCCGTCTACCAGTACAAAAGTCGAGACGGTTTCATCAAAACTAGAAACTTCAGTCAGCATGTCCTACCTGATAACAGAAGTGACAAAGATCTCATCAAAGCTACTGTTTTCTTGTCACGAAGAATTGGTATTTTCATCGTTATAGCGATATCACTGTTTCTAGTCATCGGTTGCACAACTGTATACTTTACAGGTACATGTACTGTCTTTAGTATGCTTTTCTTCGTTATATAGAATCTGATATCGATAGCTATATAAAAAACGAGACGCGACTCAAGTTGTTAAAAGAACGTCTTCAATACATTTACTAAATGAACCTTTGTTAGTCCTTAATGAAACTTTTGAACTCTAAATATAACCTTATATGTCAATATCAATGTAAACATTTCCACCAGTATAAACCTTACTTGCCTATAATTTCAAGATGTTGGAAAATGTTATGCGTCATGCCAACCTCAAGCTTGGTGATTCACATGCGATCAAAATGTGTTCGACTGATATAGTACTAAAATCCTTGGATACGGTAATGATGGTGATGATGATGATGGTGGTGGTGGTGGTGGTGGTGATTGTGGTGGTGGTGAGGACGACGATGACAACGACGACGACGAGGATGATGATGATGATGATGATGATGATGATGATGATGATGATGATGCTGATGATGATGCTGATAATGAAGATGATGAGGTGGTGGTAGTGGTAGTGGTGGTTGTGGTGGAGGTGGTTGTGGTGGTAGTGGTAGTGGTGATGAAGATGATGATGATGATGATGATGATGATGATGATGATGATGATGATGATGGTGGTGGTGGTGGTTGTGGTGGTGGTGGTGGTGGTGTTGATGATGATGATGATGATGATGATGATGATGATGATGATGATGATGGTGGTGGTAGTGGTAGTGGTGGTTGTGGTGGAGGTGGTGGTGGTGGTAGTGGTAGTGATGATGAAGATGATGATGATGATGATGATGATGATAATGGTGGTGGTGGTGGTGGTGGTGGTGGTGATGATGATGATGATGATGATGATGATGATGATGATGATGATGATGATGATGATGATGATGATGATGATGGTGATGATGATGGTGGTGGTGGTGTTGATGGTGGTGATGATGATGATGTGATGATGATGATGATGATGATGATGATGATGATGATGATGATGATGATGATTTGGTGGTGGTGGTGGTGGTGATGATGATGATGAATATGGTGGTGGTGGTGATGATGATGATGATGATGATGATGATGATGATGATGATGATGATATTGGTTGTGGTGGTGGTGGATGTGGTGGTGATCATAGTGATTATGATGACAACAGATGAACTGAATAATGACCAGAACCATTATAACATAGCGGTGAAGTACGACATAGTCTTGATTGATTTCAATCGTTTTTCCTTATATTTTCAAACAGTGTACAACACCAAATCGCAATTGAAGAATAAGACTGACGACATAGCAAGTAAGGAATACTGATTTTGTTCGAAATTTAAGTTTACCCTTTGTCTTCTGCCGTATCCTGAATGGCATGCTTGTGTGTTATGCTTTACACATGTATCTTGGCATTTGCGCGTTTTTACTCATAGTAATCAATATTCCTGCGCCAATGTTAATACACATGGCCATTAGTAACGGGGAAACAAAATCATTAGTAATGGAATCAACAAAACAATTTTATGCTCATTATCCAAATTTCCGAATGCAGACGAAATCACCACCACCGGACTTTACACAAATGAAGCAGCGTCTACGCTGACAGCGGTGGAGGGATCGGTCACAGTGAGCCAGCTTTACGGAAGTGCCATCGATTACTCTCCGGCGTATGAAGAACCGCTATCGTCAGAGTATAAAGAAATGGAACGTGTCTTTATTGATATGGTGAGTATATAAAACCACAAATTGGCAATTAACTGTCTGTCAAACAGTCGTCACTCAGATGCGAACCTAGACTTTTGGGTATGGGACTTCGCGTATGACTTGGCGTCGACAAATTGTGCCTTCATTCTAGAACAACAATCAGACGCGCCCTTTTCAAAGTTGAATCTGATTGAAAATGGACGACTCGTTCAAATAAGGAGATCGAAAAATAATCAGGCAAAGATGCCAACGAACGCTGTTGCAGTCTATTCTGATGTAATGTACTGAACCAGAACCGTATCATGATCATAAATACATAAGAAAAGTTTTTAAAAAGGTTTTCTTCAGTAGTTTCACGACGGAATATTTAAACCTCAATGAATGAAGTAAATATTGTAGGATATGTTTGTTCTCTGTACCTTAAATGTATGTTAACAGATGGACGATACGTATGCCCGAAGCCAACACAGTGACATCTACATCAGAACAGAAGTGACCGGTTTCAGGTATGCGCCC
Source organism: Ptychodera flava (assembly GCF_041260155.1). Lineage (NCBI taxonomy): Eukaryota > Metazoa > Hemichordata > Enteropneusta > Ptychoderidae > Ptychodera > Ptychodera flava. The sequence continues at coordinate 22,977,782 of NC_091944.1, read as the reverse complement.
TTCTCTTTTTTTACACATTAGGAATTTTTAATGGAGGAATTGATATAGAAACATGTGATTCTTTATGCATTTGTGCAGAGATCCACCACTCAAAGATCCTAACATTTGCGATTTTTAATCGGAAATTCATTATTGCTAACAAAAGTGTGACTATCAATATCAACATGTTGTGATAGTTACAGTGAAACCTTCATTCTGGTTTCGAATTCAAAGCTCTAGCTATTCCAGCCCTCTTTACACGATTGGAACTAATTTGGGATGGTGAAGTAATGTCGATTTAATCAACATATGTAATCTCATCTGCTTTTCCTTTTATATTACACGCTTGTTTTTATGAGTAATTTGCAATATTGCAACATTCAGCCAAATGGCACCTTACACGTTTGACATGATTTGAAAAATGTGAAAATCTAATTATCCCAAATAAGTTCCAATCGTGTTCCTTGTTTACCGTACGACTAGTATTACCGTATGGAGATGAACTTTGAAAAAGTAAACTTCAAACGAGAAACGTTTTGTTCTATTTTAACTATCTTTTCTAGAAATTCTATCTGAAATTTTCATCAAATGTGACCTATTTTCATTCAATAAGGTTTATTTTCTATCGTCATTTCAGTGCGGGGAGCTTGGTAATCCATTTTAAAACCTATTTCGTTCTACAAACTGTAACGTTCGCTTCTGAGACACCTGGCGACGAGGACCGGACAGGTCGACAAACGCAAGCCCTAAAGGAAATATTAGAAAACGAAATCCAACGAGGGAACTCTTCGGCAGATTTGAAGTTCAGACAAGGAAGTTTGATAATGGACGTTTGTAAGAATGCATTTTCTTTTACTAATGTATTTGATGATTTTACGGTGAATTTCAAAATAGCTTGGAATAACGACATGCTTTGGTGATAAGAAAAACATCACGCCACCTGCTCCTTCGATAAATTTTGCAACAATTTAACCCAATACGACGTTCACTGTGTAACAGTCAACATCGTCAGTGCCGCCGCGCTCCCATTGAAAAACTTACAAGTACACTGACTGCTCGAACATTCTTATATTGCTTTTATCACATTTCCTGTTATGAAACTGTACAGAACGCTAACGATAGTTTTTATCTCGATGCAGTGTGTACGGGTCGATACAACGATAGGTATTTCCTACACTGAACGTGTTATGTAAGTGAGAACAGTGGACGTCGTATTGGGTTCCATTGTTGCAAAATCTATCAAAGGAGAACGTCTGCAATGGATGCAGTTGGCGTTATTTTCTATCGCCCAACCACGATGTAATTCCAAGCTATTTTGAAAATTTGAAAATCACTTTATGTGCGTGTATGTGTGTGTAATTAAGATATATATATATATATATATATATATATATATATATATATATATATATATATATATATATATATATAAATGAGGATTATTGTAATTAACATATATATATATATATATATATATATATATATATATATATATATATATACATTAAATGAGGATTATATATTCTGCTGAAAACCTTTATTCATCTGTCATATTAATAAAAAAGAAATGCTTGAATACAAGACCGGGTTACACATGGATGATTGTGATATTTATGTACTTATGAGTTTCTTCGATCTCCTTCTTTGATAAAATATGATGGGTCGAAATTTTGCCAAGACTCCAATTGGATTCAACTTTGATTCAAGACTGGGTTTGTTCGATATTTCCAAAAGTTCTCTTCTGCTTTTCTCGTATCAAGTTGAAGATCAGGGGTCACCTTCCACCGCAGCGGCCGAAGTGATTACGACAAGCCTCCCCGCACATACGACTCAGACGTCACAAACAGCCGGTCCTGAAGGCAAAACTTCGGCGAGGGTTCGCGAACCCGATGCAGGACCAGATCAAATGTCGACGACGACCGACAGTGCGGACAAACAAGACAGCGACACCTCGCCTGACCAGACTAGCTTACCTGCTGGAATGAGATCGAGTCCCCCAACCAGGTCTTCGAAATCGAAGCAAGGTACGTCAAGATGTGGCCGAAACGTAAAACCGATCACGTGACCTCGTTTATATGCGAGTATTCGGTTTAAAAAGTGATAGTAGAGTTCGATATGCAGTCGTGCATCATATCTTTTTGTTGCGTGCACACACGCTAAAATGCTCGTCACGTGACAAAATCAGTTATTTTCTAAAATATGTTTTGATGACATTTCAGCAATGAACACAGTTTACGCTCTTTAAAACTTGTGCGGATGCGCGGCTTCGACAGTGCTACTCGTTAATTGCGTCAAGGAGAGTACTCGAAATTTTTTTCACGGAGAAATTATAATCAATGATACTTGTTGTTTTCATCGTTAGATTGCGAAGCAGACACCTGCAAGAACGGCGGTTCCTGTGTGAAGATCGCAGGTGCCGTCACTTGCAAGTGTAGGGGGATGTTCAGTGGAGATTGGTGTGAGCTTGACAGGCGTAAGTAGAAAGAGTCACGTGGACATTACGACAAAATGTGCAATAGCACTTGTGCTACCTTCGGGCATCACTTAATCACCCTTTTGATTCTGTTTTCCTGTGAGCTGTCGTTTTCCCTTTGACAACAGATTTCTGGCTGCAGGGCACCCTTAATCTCGATACTTAATATGTACATAACAACTCATACATCAAAACACCAAAGGTGACAGAAAGATTGTGAGGTCTATGACCAAGGGTAATTAGAACATAGAGCGATCCAAATACAATTTCACATAAGAGACTTCTTCGAAATATCATCAGATGTAAAGCTGAAATAATGAGAAACTTACTCTTTAATAACAGAGGGCTCAAATCACTGTGAATGGAACCCGTGCAAGAATGGCGGTACATGCCTTCAAGAGAGCAATGGCTATCGTTGTATCTGTGCCGATGATTGGCTGGGCAAAGATTGTACTACAGGTAAAGAATGAAACTTTTCTGTTGTCATAACAGTCAATGACATTGTCTGCCTGTCTGTTTGTCTGTATGTTTGTTTTGCTTGCATTATAATTATGTATGTATGTATGATTTGTATGTTTGACTTATATGTATGTATGTATGTATGTACGTATGTATGTACGTACGTACGTATGTATGTATGTATATATGTATGTATGTATGTATTTGTGTGTACGTATTTGTGTGTATGTATGTATATATACACATCTGTCAATATTCATCTCTCTCTCTATATATATAAACACCCATACACACACGTATGTATGTATGTATGTATGTATGTATGTATGTATGTATGTATGTATGTATGTATGTATGTATGTATGTATGTATGTATGTATGTATGTATGTATGTATGTATGTATGTATGTATGTATGTATGTATGTATGTATGTATGTATGTATGTATGTATGTATGTATGTATGTATGTATGTATGTATGTATGTATGTATGGGTGTTTATAGATAGAGAGACAGATGAATATTGACAGATGTGTATACATACATACATACATACACACAAATACGTACACACAAATAAATACACACAAATAGATACATAGATACATAGATACATACATAGATACATAGATACATACATACATACATACATACATACATACATACATACATACATACATACATACATACATACATACATACATACATACATACATACATACATGGAAACTGTACAATGAGAGGAATATATATATATATATATTATATATATATATATATATATATATATATATATATATATATATATATATATATAATAACTTCACGCACGCACATAGTGTACTCATTCATATACATACATATACATATACATCAGACGTACGCACTTACATTAGCACATACATACATACATACATACATACATACATACATACATACATACATACATACATACATACATACATACATACATACATACATAATTAGATAGATGGGTGGATACCTTAAACAATGTTAATTAGGGAGCCGTCACTATTAACGGCCTGGGGGATCGGAGGAATTTCGTCGGAAACTTTGAAAATTTCGAGTAAACTTGCTGTCAACCATAATGAATTAGAGTAACCCGGGCCCCTCTCTAACTCTGAAATTTTGACTGACCCCCCAAATTAGGAAAGTTAAATACCAATACATGTATTTGTAAAATTTACAAGATACAACAATAGTAAAGACCTTTAAAATCCTGTTGTACCCAACTAGATTATCATCAGTTACCTCATGACAGTTAAAAAAGGTGAAAATATCAAAATGAAATTCAAATTAAAATCACAACGAAATACAGATATAAAAAGCTCACGCTATAACCGGTATCTAACCATATAGCATTGTTCAATTTGGATGGGTATCATAACAGGGTTTTCACTAGGATATCTGACTTGGCAAAAATTAAAAGAAGAGGGGAAAACTCGCGAGAGGCATAGGGGGAATGTGTGGAGCTTCCTCTAGCTTGCGTGGAAAATTTTGAGATATTGATGTGTGCAATGGTGCAGCCTGGTGTTTTTAACTTGTTTTTTTTTTTACTAAGTGAAAATGTTAGAACACGGGGAAGAGCACGAGAGGGGGGTGTCCCCCTCGCGCATCGAAAATTTTGAGAAATTGGTGCGTGAATGGTACAATCTGAGAGGTGTTTCAATTAATTTCGCACAAAAATTGAGTAACCCCGCCCTTCTTTTTCTCCACATTTTGAGTAGCCCCTAGAGTTGTCAATTTTTGAGTGAACCCACCTCCCCCGCCTACATTCCGCCGATCCCCCGGGCCGTAAATAACGACGGCTCTCTTATTCTCAGTTTACCATCTAGGTTCAAAAGTTCAAGTGAAACTGAATTGTCTTTCATGTATGTGTTGTATCCACAGAACGACCCCAGTGTTCACCTCTAGCAAACGTGCAGATCTGTGACAATGTAGTCGATTATACTGACACCTCATTTCCAAATTACCTTGGAATGAGCCTTGATGAAACATTGCTAGAGTTAACATGGCTAGAATCGATGTTGACCAGCGGTGAATCCTGTCACCCCGACGCCCTCTCCTTCATTTGCGCCATCTTGGCACCGAAATGCGACCACAGGGGTTTCCGTCTACCCTGCAGACGTCTCTGCGAAGCGGTAAGAGACACTTGCTCGGTTTTGTTGCAGGCCATCCTACAGCGGGTGTGGCTTGCCAACTGTGACGTGCTACCAGAGACTGTCGAAGAAGACCTGGGCTGCCACTGTGAGTAATACATATGACCACATTTGACTGTGATCATTTTAAATGTAGGAATCACCTGAATCGTGGTCGATCCGCAAAATCTATTTCACTCAGTGCTAAGTTAGAATATAATAAAATTTGACCAACTTTGTTTCAAGTTGAAACGATATGAAATTTCAAGTATTCTTTTACTGAAGTGTTAGTATAATAATGACAGTACCTAGTAGACTAGCCCACCAGCCGCTTTGCTTTTTTCGAACACACGCGGCAGATAATGACCGTGGGTTCCGCGGTAACCGCACCATCTACGCGACAGGGTCTGTCGAAGTATGTTGCTTCCATTTCGCGACCACTCCTTGAATTTACTCTGTTTTGATGTTTATAAGCCTACAGACTTCGGACAAATCTAAATACACAACTCTAAACTGTAACGTGGTTTCGTTTGTTTTGTCTCAACAGCCCCGGAGAATTCAACTGTTGACCCAGGTAAGCCAAAGGAGTCAGATAAACAGTTTTACTGCTATATACTTTCATTGATGAGCACAGGGGAACAACATGGACACCCGGGTTTTGTCTAAATAAAGAAACTTTTGTAGAGATTTTCCGGTCGTTTTATTTACGTTTTGCGAAGGGGTTTCTTCCCGACATCCATTTATTGTGGCTATTTAAACCCTAATATTTTATGGAAATGTTTTTTTGGCATATGTAGACAAGAAATTATTTTTATCAGATGACATAAAATACTTGGATGTATACAGTACGTACAGTAAATTTGATTCAACATAATCTCAGTGAAAGTTACATTCAGCAAATGGTAAATCTGTGACGCTTTCTTTTGTCAACACAATGTAGTCATGGACCGCGTAACTTATGCTCCATATTGACAATACTGTGTGTAAGTCGCACTAATTTCTGAACAATATGTCTGAGACTCGTAAATTTAATCAACAAAGCGCGCCAAAAATGAAACACGAAGAGTAATTTCGAAATCGAATGTAAGAGATACGACTATGAATGGATCAAAGGGAAACTACAGACTAAGTATGAAAGGTGTAGTTTAAGGAAAGATGGTGTTGCTGCGAAAATGTCACTACCAAATGACAAAATGATCCAAAATAATGCTAGCAAATCAGAATAGGGTCACAGTGAGGAGTCAATGACTAAATCTGAAAGACATCGATCGAGTAGTTTCAGAGCAAACGATATCAGAAAGCATTGAATCTGTGAAAAACTTCGACTGAACAAGACCAGTCAAGAAGCCTACGCAGCAAATTAGAAACTACCAGATCACCAATATTAGAAAATAGTGTGTTTTGACAAGGACAAAACGTGTCCAAACATATGCAAATTTTATCCACTTCTGAAAACGAACTTAAAGTAGGTCATCCCTTGGAACGTACGAACCAAAAATAAAAGCTATCTGACAATCGCTTTGATAAGAAAATGTGTAAAAACAAATGAGGGGAAAATCTTGAAAATTCACACGCATAAAGATTATACTAATTTATACAACGCTGTCTCCGTACAAGTCATACTATGTAGGAATCCACAAAATACAATTTAAAGCTCGAAGACTGGCGGTAACGGAGAAAACGTTTCGGCAAAAGTGAAAATATTAGCATAAAGATTTACACAGTCACGTAATTTAGGAACCATTTCAATGTATTAGCTGGTATATCTCTGGATACAAGTAAAACACATTTGAAGCTTATTGGACTAACAGTTTTATAGCAGAAAAGTTCTGAAAAGAATAAGGGAAAATTCTCTCATAAATCGCAGTATCAATTACTGTGCTGAAATGAACAAATCTTAAGAAGGGCATACGGTCAGCAATATCAAAAGACAAGATATTTTGACCAAAATAAGGAAATAAAACCCCAAAATTTGCAAATTCAATCATGTTCCCATTAGGAAAATCTAAGATTCGTTCACCAAGGGGCGTGTAACACAAATATGAACGTTTTCTTATGAGTGATGTCAAAGAAGAAGTGCAAAGTTGATGGTCGACGACACGACAGACGACAGACAATCAACCCTACCGATAAGCTCTGCGACGTTGACACAGCAGCTAGAAATATTAAACCTACCTTTTCGTTGAAATTAAATTCCCCATGAAGTTTCAAACGCTTTAATTTGAATATTGCTCGAATTGCTTTAAAGAACATCAACATCCCATAATTGCGCACAGCCAGTATTTCGCGAGGACATTCTGTCTGATGCAGAAGTTTTTGAAAATTGTACACGGCATTGTATTTCTTCGTATTTTGAACAGTTTGCAAAGAGTTCAGCTCGCCCGTTTGTGACGACCTCAAGCCCTATGGGGGAAGGCCCCCTCCGGAATAGCGCTTCCGTGAAGGCGGTGGATGTATCGGATGACGCAACAGAAATTTAGAAAGAATGGGTCATACGAGGGCTGCCATGAGCACGTCAATATTTTCATGTGCTCGCTTTTGTCACCGGAGTGCAGCGAATATGGAAATGCGAGGCAGCCATGCAGGCATTTTTGTGACGAGGTTGAGAGCGCATGCAGGGTCATAATGGAAGACGGGGGTACAGTATGGCCGTTGGATTGCTCGGATTTGCCAGATGTGTCCGAAAGTCCAAGTTGTGTAGGTAGGACATATTTACTCAGTGTATTGTGAACCAACCAAAGACAACCTGAAATTTTTCAGTCTCCTTGCGCAAACGATGCACTGAAAGAAGCCTTAGGGTGAATTTAAAATTGTACGTAGAAAGACAATTAGACTGAAGTGCTTAAATTGGTCAAGGAAACGTAAATCACTCTGCTGCAGAAATAATTACATACCTCAACACTTTGCATATCCATAACTATGTGTTTCATGATTCGTATCATAGCGCTTTAGTGGTATGATGACGTCATTCACCAACGAACAAATTTAACAAAAGCAAAAGAATAAGCATCGTACCGTGTTTATCATTCTAGAGATATCAATGTGCACGAGGCGACCGTGCCACAATGAAGCAACATGTGTACCATACGAGAACAACTACGCCTGCGTATGCGCAACTGGCTGGCGAGGAGTGAACTGTACAGAGAGTAAGCTTAAGTGTTGAATATTGGGAAGTATTTGAAATACGTGGCACAATTTCATTTATATCTTATATTGAATAAGATTTCTCGCTACTTTGACACAGCGCCAAATATAAGATTTCTCGCTACTTTGACACAGCGCCAAATATAAAAATATCAATTTACACAATCACGCTTTTTAGCTCACGTGTGTAAACACGTGGGCTAATGTCATAGCGATGTCTGTCTGTCTGTCCGTGTGTGTGTGTGTGTGTGTGTGTGTGTATGTTAGTGTGTCTGTCTGTCTGTCTGTCTGTTTACACGATAACTCAAAAACGCCTGAACGAATTCAAGTCAACTTTGGTAGACAGGTACCATATGCTACTTGCAAGAACTGATTAGATTTTGGTTAGTGTGGCTTGCATATTAATGAAGTTATGCAATATCGTTTTTTCCGTACAATGGTTTCTCTATGGAGACGGTAATGACAGTGTAGATATATATCAAGAAATACTGCACAAAATTTCATGAAACTTTTCACAGATGACAATCTCAGAACATTATCATGATACTGTTAGTGTCATGTCAATTATCTTCTCATTTGCATATTTAATGAACTTTTAATATAAGTGAGATAATTCCTGCACCAAACTTGATGATTCTTGCAACAAATATTGATCTGATGTATATCTAATTATACTTAGAAGCATTGGGCAGTGTAAATTTAATTTAATAATTAAATTTATGAAGTTTTGTAATTAGTCATATAACTCCGATATAACTGCACCAAATGTGATGAAATCTGCTGCAGATACTGATCCGACTGATATCTAACTGTGGTGTAAAGCATTTAGTAGTGTGAAGTTAATTAAGGGTTCATTTGCATATTTAATGAACTTTGTAATTAGGTATATAACTCTAAAATTACGGCACCGAAGTCAGTGAAGTTGGGTACACATATTGTTCTGATAAATATCTAATTGTACTGAGAAGCATTTGGCAGTGTCATGTTAACAAATAGGTCATTTGCATATTTTATGAAGTTTTGTAATTAGTCATATAACTCCAAAATAACTGCACCAAATGTGATGAAATCTGCTGCAGATACTGATCCGACACATATCTAATTGTGGTGTAAAGCATTTAGTTGTGTGGAGTTAATTAAGGGTTCATTTGCATATTTAATGAAATTTGTAAAACAAGTGAGCATATTCAGTTTATATCTTGTTTAAGAGATAGAGCAGATGGAAACTGTACAACGAGAGGAATATATATATATATATATATATATATATATATATATATATATATATATAATATATATATATATCTGGTTTAAGAGATAGAACAGATGGAAACTGTACAATGAGAGGAATATATATATATATATATATATATATATATATATATATATATATATAATAACTACACGCACGCACATAGTGTACTCATTCATATATATACATATACATATACATGAGACGTACGCACTTACATTAGCACATACATACATACATACATACATACATACTACATACATACATACATACATACATACATACATACATACATACATACATACATACATACATACATACATACATACATACAAGAGCCTCGACTTGGATACAGCTTCAACATTTTACATTCAGCCTTGATCTTGATACAGCTGCAAAATTTTACAGATTCGTTCTGGAGACAGCTGGGAAGTGTTACACACAGACGAGGTGGAAAATTGTACATTCAGCCTCGACTTAGATACAGCTCGAACATTTCACATACAGACTTGGATCGGACACCGCTGAAATTTTAAATGTACACTCGTTCTCAATACAGAATCACAACTTTTCAAGATATATATGGACTTGGAAAATTTAATATATTTATACATCATCATTTTAGAAAAAAGATAGCGACTTCCAAATGTTCATATACCGTAATGTTAGTCGCAATTGAAGTGTTTTCCCGCGTGTGATAAAGACGATAGTGAGAATTTTTTGTTGGTGGGAAACGACTTGATTGACAGCAAAGCACGGAGTAAAATGTTACAATATGCGTATCAATGGCTTTGCACTAACGTCAAAACAACCAAACGTTGATACTTTTACACTCACTGCGTACAAAAGAAACGACTATTGCAAACAGTCGAGACGCTCCGCTTTCGTGTTACGGGTAGTACTAACATTAGAACCATTGAATGCTATAGAAATGTTATTTATTTTTCATTGAATTACCGAGCTACCAGGCATTTGATTCGGAAAATATAAAAAGTGAAAGGGAACCAAAATATTGTGAGGTCCCCCTCCCCTTATAACAGAGCTAAACTTTCAAGTCCCTCCTCTACAACTCTCAAGAATTTTCGAAACCCCCTACCTCACCATTTTTTGTGAACGCAGCCTAAGAATAACTTTGATTTTGCGACGGGGATCGTAATCGGCAACAGAAACGAATTGACAACTATGGCTGCCGATCTAATCCCGGCGAAGCAAAGTCGAGGATAACATCGGAGAGGATACAAACTGCACTGCACCGACCATGACTCCACTTGAAGCGTTGCCTGTTAATCAACACGCCCCTGTGCGCCATACACAGCTAATATGTCACACTCAGCTAGTGTCTGGACTCGCTCATAGCCTTGCCCCTCGCCTGCGACGCATTGTGACCGTTTCACACCGAATCAAGCCCTGTTCTCTGTGATCTGGTACAGCCTGCTACGCGGCTTCGGAAGCTTGAGGCTTCACCAACTCAGCCAGCTCTTGCTGAGCCAGGCCATACAAGTGCGCAGCCAGTGAGGGGCTTTGAGAAGTCTCAGCTACCGTCCTGGCAAAGCAAGCGGCAACTATTAATCTATTATATCAGACTCTGAGGTCGAAAGACCACATGTATATCGCTGAGGCAGTAGCGGCAAATGCCACTTTCGTGTGTGGGCTTAGAAAAAGCAAGTCTTGCTGTAGCAAACGTTTATCACCCAGAAAAGGAAAATTTCAAATACGCTTGCAAAGCAAAGACACCACTTCATGTCTATTGGCGTCATCCCTGCCGAACAAACAAGCTTTGTTGTGAGCACTGTTTTGAGCGCCACGTTCTGTATGTAAATCCACAGTCACCTGTGTTCTATATTCCGCTCTACACCTATGCGCCCCATACACGTGTGTACATATGCTAAGGCATATGCTCAGGTATATATACACACGTCTATGAGGCGTACAGGCGCAGAGCGAAATCGAACACAGGTGACTGTGGTAAATCCACTTGAGACTATAAGTACACATAGAAAGTGACTATCTTGTTTCGAAAACAAGGATATATATACACAATTTTCCGAGACCATATATACATCTTGAAAAGTTCTGATTCGTTATCGAGAACGACTGAACATTTAAAATTTCAGCGGTATTCGATCCGAGTCTGTTTGTGACATTTTCAAGCTGAATGTACAATTTTCCATCGAGTCTGTGTGTAAAACTTCCCAGCTGTCTCCAGAACGAGAGTCTGCATGTACAATTTTGCAGTTGTAACCAGATCGAGGTCATATATGTGTATGTATATGTATGCATACAAATATGTGGCCAATATATATGTATGTGTGTATATCAATATATATATATATATAATATATATATATATATATATATATATATATATATATATATTATGTGTGTTGTGTATGTGTGTATACAATATACATTGAAATATATTATATATATATATATATATATATATATATATATATATATATATATATATATATATATATATTATGTGTGTGTTGTGTATGTGTGTATGCAAAAATATACATTGAAAATTTCTCTGTGTATACATTTTCTATCTGTTCTATATCATAAATAAGCGTTATTGTGTAAATTAATTGTTTTACATTTGGCGCCTCGTACAGCGTGGAAATGTTTCAAAAGAATATGAGTCGACCAACGGCGACGGGAATTCATCTATAGAATCACGACCATATTCTTTCTATAGAGTGAATCTTTTTTCATCCTAATTTCTATGGTAGTCAAATACTGCAGTTAAAACAGGTATTAACGAGCCAATATAGGTTCATACCAGTTGCATGGGATGTCAAATTGACAATGATATATGCAAAGAGCTCTTGGATTTGTGTAGAAGAAATAACTCTACTGGAATTGCAATACCCAAACAACCCAGGAATATTTGTGACGTACGCACATGTTTACCAAAAGACCACAGCAGGTTGCTGTGTGTTTACATATCTTTTGCCTTTCATGCACAGCAAATATACATGAATTTACAAGACAGCGTTGATCACCACAAAAACAATCATGTCAAAGTGTTGTTTATATTAACCCTTTCTTTCACTAGATATCGACGATTGCGACCCCAACCCTTGTGAGAATGGTGGATCCTGTATCGACGGTGTCAATGACTATACTTGTGAATGCGCCGGTCTCTGGAGCGGTAGACATTGTAGTAGGTTATCAGCTTATACGCTTTTGCTTATCACAGGTGGGATAATCATCGGTCTTTTCCTAGAGGGACGTTAAAATGTATACACGAAAGAGCCTGTTTGCAAAGGGCCAGCAGCTGTAACGTTTTGATTATTTTTTCACTATATTTGTTTTTTGCATATCAAGTTCAAGTTCTTGTTCTATTCCCCAAAGCCCGTCCAAACACCTACATGTACTCTTTAGCTTGTCAACAAAGCACCACTACGTGAAGAATGCACTGTTTTTGTTTACATTTGGATTCTGGTCAACAATAACAATGCATTCTTGATTACACAAGTACAGGCCAAGTTGACACGCTGAATACTGTGTATCTCATCATGCTTTCGAGAGTAGAGCAACAAACTGTAGTTGACATTAAGGTAGTATGCACCTCGAAAGTGAAAGACTTAAACTTTTGCTCTAACTTTCCTCAAGGAATCTTTTAAAGTTCCATTAGCTGTATCTTCTGGCGATTTTTCCGTTAGTTTTGATTGAAATGATCACTGGCTCATATTGAATAGCCTGTCAAATAACAGAGAATCGCATATTATTCGGAAACATTACGTGCCCTACAACTAAATAACATGTGATTTTACAACGAAAATTTCAATTTTTGTCCGGACAGAAATACAAACTCTGTTGACACGCGGATTGCAACGTAGGCATTCTTCTGCACCTGGGCGAGCCATTTACAGCAATTTCAAAATAAATATTCATTACTTATGCCCGGTACTTACGTCGTAGTCCATTGTCCTAGCACGTTGCGTAGCCAGATGTCTGGCAATCCACGACGCAATGTTGTTTTGATCCGCAATAAACGTGAACTTGTACATCTGGCGTGATCGCGGCGTCACCATATCTGCGTTCTCCCCGGCACGCTGAGCATGCCAGACGTCAACAAACGAGCTCGGAAGGGCAACACGTTTGAACAAAAATTAACAGTTTTATGTGGCTATAACATCACTAATCATGTTTGTTTCTTCCTAAAACAAAATTTGAAGCAAATATGAGCCTCCAACATGGAATTTTCCAAGGTAAAAAATGGTCAAATGTTACAAATAATGGCCCTTAATCATTCTCTTTCAAAATCAAGAATAAAAATAGGGGGTCACCGTGCAAATTTTGGTACTAGAGAAAAAAATTACCCAAGATTTACCGATATTAGAAATTCAAAATGGCCGCCATCCCTGTGTTAACTCCATGGAGAAAAATAAAAATTTTCTAATTTCGAAAAAGTAAGCCGGTGAAAAATTTCTTTCACCAAGAGCTTTAAAATGAACCCTTCCCCCACATGTGGTATATCAGAAGAGAATTGTAAAAGTTTGAGAGTCCGAATGTCTGTCCCCGAGGTGCGTTCTACCTTAAGAAACGAAAATTTTGCAACACAGTCGTCAAAAGCTACCGTAACGGCTACTGTCCCTTTAAATTTGCAGATGTAGAGTACTCAACTTGTATCTTATGAAGAGCGTCCAAGAATTATTGACTTTTGTCCGGGACACAAAGCCTGCACGGGAATAGTACAAAATACGAGGCGGGGAAACGCCGTATCACGATGTTGAAACTCACAAGGCTTGAGTCTTGTCGTGCTCAGTCAAAACAACTCTCCTTTCTTCCCCACCGTTAACTGCACTGTCCTTGGCCCCTGGTTGTAACCAGGGGTCAAGGAATAGCGAAATTAAGCATTACCTGTAAATTATACATTTTTATGGTGGACACCGTCTATAATTCCCTAATTAGTTGTTTTCTATGTGTTTTTGAGAGGTTCATTGTCTAATTTCAGAATGCAAAGACATCACAATAGAAGAGTGTCGAAATTTGCCCTACAAGGCCTACTCGCTCGCTGTCGAGGGCGTTCGCCTTCGGTCAGAAGAGGAATTTCGTCATTTCTTCTCCAGTACCAGACCCTACATGAGCTGTTTCCCTTACATTGATGTCTTCATGTGCTCCCTTTTCGCCCCCGAATGCACGTCTGATAGCGCCTATCGGCCACCGTGCAAAGGATTTTGCGAAGCCGCACGGCAACACTGTGAACCTCAATTCATCACTAATGGAATACCATGGCCGATAGACTGCTCGTACTTGCCAGAGTCATTCGACCCCGCCATTTGCCTGGGGCGAGAGTATATAATCACCGATTCTTCAGGTAGTCGCACCTTTCACTTCAGACTTAAACATTCATCTTTAGTCATTATCGATGTTTAAGGATCAAACCACATCGATGAATAGCCTATTGATTTTAAATAGGCTGTAACTCTCAACTGCGTAATACCATCACAATTTGTCCAACCGACGCTGCAATATTCCTGCAATAACTGAGCCATAAAAGGGCATTGCTTGCCTCCTCTGAGCCCACTAAACAAAACCGTTAAGGACGGGTACGAGGTTGAACTATTCTTTTTCTTTCATTTCAATTTGAACGGTAGCCATTTGCGGGACGCGGACGGTGTCCGGACCACGAGATCGTATCGTTGGTGGCAGGCCAGCTGAAGACGGTGAATGGCCGTGGCAAGCGGCTATTTACATCGACGGCAGCGTAAGCTGTGGAGGATCTATAATCAATGAAGAATGGATTCTCACCGCAGCACACTGCATGTTAGGTAAACTGTAGAATCGAAACATTTGTTCTCGTAGTTTGATGGAAATTTATTTATTTATTTATTTATTTATTTATTTATTTATTTATTTATTTATTTATTTATATCTTTATTTTTTATTTATGTTATTTATTTATTTATTTTATTATTATTATTTATTTATTTATTTATTTATGTTATTTATTTATTTACCTATCTACCAATCTATTATTTCATTTATATAGCTATACATCTATCCGTTTATTTGTTCGTTCATTATTATTTTGTTTGTTTGTTTGTTTATTTGTTTGTTCGCTGTCTGTTTGTTTGTTTGTTTGTTTGTTTGTTTCAATTATTTTCACACACCTGCCTCACTCAACCACTCTGTTACCTTCATACTTGTTCTTCAGTTATCCTCAGTTTTGGAAATGATAATGATCAATAGCGGGGAATTTTCCATGTCATCGATGATTTACTTGGAAGTTGTACAATATTGTATATGTATATAGGGAAGACGTCTCTCCTGGCAACATTATAGCGGTTATGGGTGTCAGCGATTTACGCGACACATCGGCGATGCGCCGCGCCGAAAGACGGATTTCAGAAATCCACGTCCACACGGAATACATATCTTTTAATCTTCATAACGACCTAGCATTACTCAAGCTCGTCGAACCGCTTGAATTCAGTGACTATGTGAGGCCAGTGTGTCTACCGCCCTCTGGTGATGACGCTCTCGTCCAGGGTCTCCCATGTAGCACGACGGGCTGGGGCCTAACATCCGAAGGCGGTAAGGCAAAGTTATTGTGTGTTCGGAAAGTAACCGATTTTTCAAGGCTTCAATAGTGAAAGTTGATTTTACATATAGTCCGAGCTTTTTTAATTTGCAGTCTTATTCAGTCTCCCAATTTGACCTCGATCAAACGGAAACAATTTATCCTCGGACGCTTTTATTTTGAACCGTAGGTCAGGCATCACTTGTTCTTATGGAAGCTGAGGTCAATGTCCTAAGCCAAGGGCTCTGTCAGATTCTCCACTCCCAAGCCTGGATCACCTATGCGATGGTGTGTGCCGATGGAGCTGAAAACATTGACACCTGTACGGTAAGAAAATGCAAGCAAAGTGACAGTTTCAACGCATTTGGATGACCCTGGTGTCTACCATGTTTGATGGGCAGTTGTAACTTCAGTACTGATAGTGCATTGTAACTACATGCAAAGCTGAACTTTAAAAAACTCCTTTTAAATATGTAGAAAGCAAACAAAAAAATCGTTTGCCGGCAAATGTTACTTTAATTATCATGTAACTTATGTGCAAACTAAAACGTCATTTGTTTCACTGAAGTAAGATTCTCGGTGAAACTTCGTATTCTAGGGTGATAGTGGTGGCCCGCTTGTTTATCACTCAGAAACGGACGGGAAGTGGTACTTGGCTGGTGTGACTAGTTGGGGTATTGGCTGCGGCAATACCGAAACGCCTGGCGTTTACGCACGCGTGGGCACCGCTCTGGATTGGATAAGTGAAGTAACAACATTCGGTGAGCTCGATTTTACATATGAAGTGTGAATCACAGGAACGGAACCATGCAAAAATGTATAATTTCAATTCTTGGTATGGTTGAATATCAATGTGATTTACAACTTCGTGAGTTAACATACCCACAAACGACAGATGCGATAATACGTTTGCTATGTAACAGGTATGAACCCTTAGGCCAAGAGAAAAGATTCCTTCTGGTCATCGCGCGTGTCATTTCAGAACCTGCGCGTAATGTCTTTTACGTTTTGTTTTGGCTACATACTCATCAGCGCAGCTATCCTTGATATCCCTGTTTGCATGTCCAAAATGCTACCAAGAAAACAAACGTATTTTGCAGCCAGTGATAAAAGACAATAGCTGTTGCATCAATAGTGCCAAACCAGCATTGTTAGGAATAAAAATGAAAGAAAGAAAAAGAGAAAAAATAAAAAAATCCCATCGTCACATCACTTTTGCTAAATGTCAAGGACCAGAAACAACTTTTGCCTTATCGCCTGACATTCATATAAACCTGTTAGGCGCTATGCTAGCACTGATACACGAGGATTGTGTTTGATTTTTTTTGCATTTCATGATCACCCCGGTGCTATATTACGATCTGTCGCGCAAAAAGACGAAATAATCTGTGCCGCCAAAAGCAAGGGCCGATAGTATCGGGCCCTGTCTTTTGGAAACTACTATTCTTAGTTAAACCCGACCATGAATGCAAAAGTTATAACTTTAAGTTAGCTTTTGTCTCAGTCACAAGGTGGTTTGAAAATTATGCTGATGAGCCAATCACCATATTGCGATCAGTATAGCTAGAGACTCTGGGCGAATGTTAAAAAGAGCCGTGACCTGACACCTTTTGAAAAGCATGATCGAACTTCTAGGATGTTTTCTACATTAATTTGCGTATTAAGGTAGAATGCGCCTCGAACGTGAAAGAGTTAAACTTTAATTTGCTCAACTTTTCCTAAATGAAACTTTCACCCAATCTCTTACCAAATCAACAATAAAAATAAGGGGTCACCGTGCAAAGTTTGGAACTAGCGAAACAAATTACCCAACATTTTGCGATATTTGAAATCAAAATGGCCGCAAACAATGTGTTAACTCTTTTGGGGAAAGATAAATTTTGGATTTTCGAAAAGTAAGACGGTGAAAGTTTTCCTTCTCCTGGAGCTTTAAAATGAGCCCCTCCCCCCACGTGGTAGAATTGTTAAAATTTGAGAGTCCAAATATCTGTCCCCGAGGCACGTTCTACCTTAAGGGAGAATGTGCCTCTGGGACAGATAGTCGGACTCTCAAATTTTTTCAACACTTCTAGAGGCTTATTTAAAAGCTCTTGTCTTGGAGTAGGAGCAATTTGCAAATTTCACAGTCTTGGTTTTTGAAAATCGAACATTTTATTTTATCCCCCACCCACCCGCATACAGTTATCACGGGGGATGGCGGCCATTATGAATTCAAATATATATGTAAGGTACTGTAATTTGTTCTGCAATTTGTTTCTCCAGTATCAAACTTTGGAGGGTGACCCATTGTCTTTTTTTATTCTTGATGTGATAAGAGAATGGTTAAAAGTCTCATTGTTTAAAGTCTGAACAAAAGTTTAAGTCTTTCCCGTTCGAGGCGCATACTACCATAAAATAACCAGTTAAATGTTAGAGCAGTGACTTTTAGAAATATGTCGTTTAATTCTTTGTGGACAGTGTTTGTAGAGCAACGTTTCTCTCTGTGTGAGTTTTTCATCTTTTGAGAACATAAGGCCAAAAAAAAAAAGAAATGTTTCTGGTCAGGTCTTTCTTTAAAAAATAGTGCGGTGACGCGCATTTTATTTTTTTTTTTATTTTTTTTTATTTTTTTTTTTTTGCCTCAAGGGAGGGAGGAGGGTCAGTTTTATAGTTTTATCAATATAGTCACATATATACTGTTCATGCAGTCACTGATCATTCCCCCCAAAGAATTTTGTCTTTCTCTTCAGCCATTTTGGTTTGGTGTCAGCCACGGCCGCCGGCCACAAACAGAAAAAAAAGGGTGACGCGCTGTTGTTCAAGTGACGCGCGCGCTGACCAGAAACATTTTTTTTTTTTTTTTTTTTTTTTTTTTTTTTTGGCTAATTTAGAAGATCTGAAACAGTACAGTAGCTGATGGCAGTACCATTGAGTGACGAATGTATAAAACAACGACATGTTTTCTCAATTATCTCCGACAGAAAGTCCGTGCGAGGAAGTCGTGACGTTACAGTCGTCAATGGGAGTGAACATCTCCCTCCCTTGGAATCAATCCA
This sequence comes from Ptychodera flava, assembly GCF_041260155.1. NCBI lineage: Eukaryota > Metazoa > Hemichordata > Enteropneusta > Ptychoderidae > Ptychodera > Ptychodera flava. The sequence goes on along the minus strand of NC_091944.1, from coordinate 22,958,746 downwards.
ACTGCGTGTGGAAGATTTCCAGTGACAAGAACATTCTATTGACTCTTGCGGAAGTAATCACCTACTTAGATGACGTCAGTGTCGGCACGGGGGACAACCACTTGGACAATACGTCATTGGTTTTTCAATATCATTTTGGCAAAGAGCTTCCTATGTCCATACTCCCGAAGTCAGCTTCCATCTGGATGCGAGTAAAACGTGGCGCTATTTTAACTGGAACTGATCTTATCGTGGCAACAGCAGCCAAGACTGATGCTTCGGGTGAAATATGAATTATATTATATCATGCTACCATGCGCCATTCTGATTGCATGAGAGCTCATTCCACCGATGCTAAAATACTGTTTTAGCGCTGATAGCAGTGGTAAAACGGGCCCCTTTTTTCGAATATTGCCCAGTTGATGCATATGAACTTACCTATCTAAATTTTAATACGAAACAGTCCTCTTTGTTTCAAAGACTGAAGTCCGAGTTTCGATACACAGATAAAGTATGAGTCTGTAACTCACCTCTCGGTGAAAATAAGTTGGGGTCGATGCACGATGAAAGACATCTCTGAAGCAACAAAGTTATGTGTGATGCACATAAATCATTGATTCAGCGGGAGTCGAGACGTGAGATACCGCTCTTTCAAATGAAGCTAGTATTCGTTCATGCATAAGACACTTCCCCACAATAACGGTATGTCAGATATTCATTTCCAAAGTTTGGGCTGTAACAGACTAGGGTGTTCGATGTTCTAACGATTTGGACCAAGGAGTTCAAAATGACAATGGGGTGACCGACTCCTTGTGACTTCGACGAATTAAGTTGATATCAGATGCAACGACTCGCATTGTAAGCGTCCACCTCTCGCTGAATCGGGCAACACACTCTGCACAACTGTTCATCACAGTTGCCGTCATCCTATGTCAGGATTATTTCAAACCTGCTTGATTTCTGGTACAATTAACGTCCAAATTATTATTCATCAAAAATAGCTCCTGTTAAACCTTACCGTTCAACGTATATGTTGCGACGACGGTCGACGCATACGGTACCATATGGAACCAAGAAATCTGGTTGTTGTTGTTGTTGTTGTTTGTATGTTGTTTATGTTTATTAGTCGTAATATTGTTGTTGTTGACCAATACAATTCAACGAAGATAACTGTTGTGTTATGATTGTTTCAAACGTAATGTAGATGTCGTAAGAAACGCTACAAGGACACTATCATATAAATCTGGTTGTTGTTGTTTGTTTTGTTGTTTATGTTTATTGGTCGTGATGCTGTTGTTGTTGTTGTTGACAAATAAATTCAACGAAGATAACTGTTGTCTTGTGGTTGTTTCAAACGTAATGTAGATGTCATAAGAAACGCTACAAGGATACTATCATTCTTTGACCTGATGTAACGCTATGCCAACGTACACCCTGTTCATAGATTTAAACAAGGGGTGCAACCTCAGCAGCCTTATAGCTCATGCATCTCAACTTCAGAGCCCTAAAATAACACTCTATTCACGAGTGATCGAGTGAAAAGTAGCATGAAAAGACCTGAAATAGACATAACAAAGCAAATTTTTGGTTTAATTTAAGTCTCCTCTCGAAAATCACTGGAAAAACCGCGATTTTCACGTCGTTGTATGATGATTTTTCTCGGTTTGAACGGCCCGGGCGCTGGTTTTGAAAGTAGTCAATCGCGTGGTCAGTAAAGCAAACGGTGGCCAGCTATGACGTGTTCACTATTCCTGACAAGATCGTCCCAGCAAGCATTCGTGTAGGTTTGCATTTCTTCAACACGATATCCCCGTTAAACTTCATTCATCATTCATCATTTACGTGTAGAAGCATGGTATTCACGGGGTTACCAAGGCATATATATCATGTCGTTTTTCCCTACACGGCGTACTAGAAGATGGAAGTAAGCATTTACGTAGACAATGCAAACCCTCTCTGAAATCGGCGCTTGCCGCGAACAGCTGCATGCGGTCTCGTCTCGTAGTAAAATGGGTAAATTACGACGACCAAAGTTGGATCGATAGTTTGAAAGGCAAAATAAACCAAAGTGAGCGTAATTTACTACATCACAAAATCTCCGGTAAACAAAATCTCTGGCATGGTTCGGCTGTGGACTTCGTTTATAACTCTCATGGGTGGCGCCATTAGAATATCAATTGAAGTCATTTTAGCGCTGGAGTGAACATTTTTGAATATTTCTGGGAACGTCAGTCGAAATACGAACGTACCGTATGAAACGGTATTATGGTTTTTATACTTAACGTATGAAAGGTTATAACATCTAATATTAAGATGGCTTTTTTCATCTCTTTCTTGCGAAGCTTCTCAATCTTGGAATTTTTTTGTTTTGTATTTCACTTTATGCCTGAATGTTATGTATGTGTGCATGGCTAAATAAATAAATAATAAAAATACCAGAGATTTTGTTCACAAAAGCAGTTAAGGAATAAGCAATCAGAGTTCAGGCAGGTAAAGGTCATTTTACTGAATTACGCTCACTTTGGTGTATGTTGCCTTTCAAACTACCCAACTTGGGTCGTCGTAATTTACCCATTTTGACTACGAGACAAGACCGCATGCAACTGTCCTTGGCAGAGTTGACCTTTATGCTGACCTGTATCGACGCAGCCGACCCCACTACAGAGAGCTAGCGCTAGCTGCGTTTCTACAGCAAGCGCCGATTGCAAAGAGGGTTTGCATTGTCGACGCAAATGTTTACTTCGATTGACGCCTTGAAGGGGAAACGACATGATATATATGCCTAAGCTTGGTAACCCTGTGAACACCATACTTCTACACTAAAATGATGAACGAAGTTGAACGGGGATATCGTATTGAAGAAATACAAACCCACGCGAATACGTCATAGCTGGCCACGGTTTGCTTTACAGACCATGCGATTGGCTAATTTCAAAATCTCGTTAACATGGCAACCTCTCCAGCGCCCAGGCCCGTTAAACCGAGTAAAATCATCATACAACGACGTGAACTTAAATCGCGGTTTTTCCAGTGATTTTCGAGATGAGAAGTAAACCCCAGATTTGCTTTGTTATGTCTATTTCAGGTCTTTTCATGCTACTTTTCACTCGATCGCTCTTGAATAGAGTGTTATTTTAGGGCTCTGAAATTAAAATGCATGAGCCATAAAGGCGGCTGAGGTTGTACCCCTTGTTTAAGTCTATGAAGAAAGTGTACGTTGGCATAGAGTTACATCGGGTCAAAAATGATAGTGTCCTTGCAACGTTTCTTATGACATTTATATTGCGTGTGAAACAACTACTGTAACAACACAACAGTTGTCTTCGTTGAATTTTATTGGTCAACAACAACAACAACAACAACAACAAAATTACGACTAATAATCATAAACAACAATACAAAAAAAACAGATTTCTATGATAGTGCCCTTACGTATCTTATGACATCTATATTACGTTTGAAACAACTACAACACAAGTTATCTTCACTGACTTTTATTTGTCAACAACAAAAACACGACTAATAAACATAAACAACAGTACAACAACAATACAAATTACAAAAACCTATTACTGATAAGAACGTCAAGCTTAGGTAAGGTAGTACGCCCCTCGAAATTGAAAGTCTTAAACTTATGCTCAACTTTTCCTCATGAGTCGGTAAAAAAGTTTTTTACTTGGTGAGATTCAAAATGAGTCCCTACCCACAAGTGGCATACCAAAAAAGTAATTTGAAAATTTGAGAGTCTGAATATCTGTCCCCGCGTTGATTGCTACCTTAACATTAAATTTACCGATTTATTTTTACTTTCTTTAGGTTGCCAGGATGTTATGGCCGACCTTGAATTTGAGTGTGGCCCCAACGATAGCCTATGTTTCTCAAGCGCGCAAAAGAAAATACTATGCGACAGAAAGAATGACTGTGGCGATTGGAAAGACGAAGTTAGTTGCAGTAAGTTGGTTTTTACCGGCTTTGACACTTCTGAAGTGTGTTAAAGAAGTGCATTATCCGTCCGTTTGGTTCGTACTTGCGGTTTTAAAGGCCCATGAGCTGCAACACTTCGAAATCAGTCCAACCTCAAGATACCTCCAATTTCCTCAGATATTCATTGCAATCTGCAAATTGAACGATACACTCATTAAGTGTGTCTCTACAATGTTTACTTATGGCAAAATAGGCAAAAATTTAAATGCTCTTGATCTCATCCCAGGCGGAAACCGCCGTCGGATTCCATATTCAAACAGTTCTCAACCCCTATAATAGGCTATCAAAACAGTGGGGAGGAGGGAGAGAGGAGTGACAGGTAAGTAGGAGGTCTCGCAGAAAGATGTTTCCTGGGGGAACTTTCATTCTGCTTCATCCTCCTACTTACCTGTCAATGTTATCTTTGGGTTTACACAGAATCGAAAGCTTAAATGGAGGAGGGTACGTCGAACAAATTCTCCCAACCTAGGTAGAGCCACACCTCAAAGAACCTAAAGCAAAACTAGCTTCCATAGGCACATCCTTGAGGTAGAAGTTAATAAAGGTATTTGGAGAAGCCTAAAAACCTGCTTTACAAATGTCATCAACTGACACTCACATTTAAACAAAGCCCATGAGGCAGCCATAGCTCGCGTATCATGTGCTCTGATGGAATGCACAAGTCTACAATGGCCATCGGAAGAATCATAGGCAAGTTGGATTGTATCCCTAAACCATCTAGAAATAGTGTCTTTGGACGCTGGTCCATGTCGATCTGGGGACACCTTAATGAACAACTGTTCTACATTACCACGAAGCTGTGCAGTCATCTTAATGTAGTAACGAAGAGCCTGACAAGGACGAATAAGTTTATCCTGTTGATCACTTGACATATTTTCAAGACTCGCAATGAATATATCTGTACCAACACGAGATACAGTTTCACTCTTGGACAGAAAACCTGCCCTAGGCAACAATCTAACACCTGTAGGCTCCCATCTGAGATAAGCACTGTTGATAGGCAAAGCATGAATCTCACTACGTCTACGCCCAGATGCCACAGCTATGTGAAAAGCAGTCTTCATAGTTAAAAAATTCAAACCAGATTCACTAATAGGCTCGTAGGAGCTGGTTTTAATGAATCTAACACTAATGGAAGACTCCAAGAAGGCAAAAGCCTCCTCTGAGGAGGACGCTTTACAAAAAAGCCTTTAATCAGACTATCCAAAGGAGGATACTGACCTACACTATGTTCACCATAGCTCAGAAGGAAAGAACTCAACGCTGAATGATACGTTGAAATATTTTGGGGTATTAGACCTCTAGCCTCGAAAAGAACATCGAGAAAGTCACCCGCAGAAATTAGAGGTGGATGCATGGGATCTGCTGAAGAAAACATCTGTGTAACCCACTGTCAAATCAGATGATCAACAAAGGATGACAAAGATCTGAACACGGAAAAACAGTTGCTTATCGGGAAAACTCCATATCAGAATAACCGACATATTCTCTTGTTTCTCTTTACAGCTTGCCATATTACTTTTGGACTCCGCTGTTCCAACTCCGGACCTTGTATCTTGAGATTTCATATATGTGACGGATATGCTGATTGCCATGAAGGCGAAGACGAAATGGAGTGTGGTTAGTGAGATTATCTGACAGAATACCAGTGTTGATTAAATTTTGCACTAATCGAATACTGTAGCAGCCGTATCCCCTCTCGCCTTCGGCTCGGAGGGATACGGCCAGTACACGGGGAATCACTCGTCCGCAACGCAGCCACACTCGTTCAGAATACGGGGGGATTATATATAAATATAAGAGAGAGAGATAGAGAGAGATCAGTTTGCTGATGATGTAGAAAGATGGATAGGTTAACTTTTATATATGTATATACAGTATAAATATATGTGTGAGAGTGTGTGTTATGTGTGTGTAAAAGATAGACGGAGCGAGCGATAGGTAGATAGACCAGTTGAGAGAGAGAGAGAGAGAGAGAGAGAGAGAGAGAGAGAGAGAGAGAGAGAGAGAGAGAGAGAGAGAGAGAGGGGAGAGAGAGAGAGAGAGATTGGTTAACTAATGATGTAAAGGGAAATGTCCATAGCCTTTCGAAATGACAACAAATAATTCACGTTAATTAGGTATTCACATGACACAGCGTCCAACAATATTAATGCATAAAATATGTCTTTCTGTGGCTATTGTCTTTCCTCTCATTCTGGTCTGTAAAGAAACGTCCATTCTATTGACAGGGGCATTCCAGTGTAACAATGGGAACACTGTTTACAATTACTTCGTGTGCGATGGTGTCGACGACTGTGGCGATAGAAGCGACGAGAGAGGTCAGAACTGCTGTGAGTGCCAAATATATGATTTTCTCTTTCCTCTGCGCTAGATACCTACATTGTTTACCACGTTATTCAGATCAACGGGTCTTTTAATTCTGAAAATTATAGCGCAGACAGATTTCTTCTGCAGTGTAAACAGGGAGCATACAAGCTATTGTAAACCTTCCTTGCAATAAAACAATGTTTTCAGTGTATATATACCACCAGAAGGTGCGTCCACCTATAGCGACGAATTAAATGGTATCACTCGTTTAGAAAACTATGTTGTTGAAGTTAAGTCAAGGTTTCCGGATTCAGACTTTATTTTTATGGGTGATTTCAATTCTAGAACCGGGAATCTTGCAGACTACTTTGTCGAATCTCACGAGGAAAACATGATACTAAATCTTGATTACGAAATTGATGATTTTTCCAGAAATAGGTTTTCGAGAGACTGTATCATGAATAATTTTGGCCGTTCTTTAGTTGAATTTTGTTGTAAACTCCATGTACATTTTTTAAATGGTCGTTTCCGGGGTGATATTGATGGGAATTACACTTGTTGTACAAATAATGGGGCAAGTGTTGTCGATTACATAATTGTCAGTAGCTCTTTATTTGAATACATCTGCGATTTTACTGTCGACAGCAATGATGCGTCAGATCATTTTGCTATCCATTGTTCAATGAGTTTTGAAGGTGTTGGTGCTAATGACAATACGCATAACGATATTTCAACTGAGCTACATTCATGGGAGAAATACAGATGGAAACCTGACCTTTCAGCAGTATTTACAGATTCTTTACGGGACGACGTTTCTCTGCAGAATTACAATAATTTTCAGTTTGCCATCCAACATGGAGACATTGAACGGTCGTTAAATATTTTGAATGCGCTCTTACTGAGAGCCGCAACTTGTATGAAAGTAAACATTTTACGTGGTAAAACCGAATTGGATACAGCAAAACCTTGGTGGGACAGTGAATGCCATAATAGTAGGAGAAGGAAATTTGATTCACTTAATAAATATCGTATGTCAAATTGTGTTGATGATTTACAAAATTACATAGAGTGTCGTAATCAGTTTCAGAAAATGTGTAAAACAAAAAGTAAAGAGTATAAAGTGAAGCAGAGAAATCTTTTATTAAATAGTGTAAATGATTGTTGTAAATTTTGGAGTGTTATCAAGCAAATCAAGACTGGCAAAGCATTTTCCTGTAACAGTAAGAAAATTTGTTCACTTGAGTGGTTTAATTATTTTAAAGAGCTACTCAATGTTCAATCCAAGATAGTTGACACTGTGTTTGAAAGTAATATTGTAAAGGACTTAGAAAATCATGACTTGGAATGTGAAATGTGTCGAGATGATATTCCTATGTCAGTAAATAGAGAGATAAGTCCGGAAGAAGTGAGAAATTGTGTCCAACATTTGAAAAATAACAAGTCACCAGGTCCAGACGGCCTTGTTAATGAAATGTTCAAGTATAGTTATGAATTTATTATCAATTGTTTGTGTGATTTATTTAATCTCATTTTGTCCAATGGAAATTTCCCCGAAATCTGGTGTAAAGGGATAATATATCCTTTGCATAAAACAGGTTCCTTTGACGATGTTAATAATTTTAGAGGCATTTCTTTATTGTCAACTATGAGCAAAATATTTTCTAAAATTTTAAATGACAGACTTGTAAAATGGGCAGATGCATCAGATATTATCGTTGAAGCTCAAGCTGGTTTTCGCAAAAAGTACAGTGCCATAGATAATATATTTTCTCTACAGTCTTTGGTTCAGAAATACTTATCTCAGCGAAAAGGCCGTTTGTATTGTGTTTTCATTGATTTTTCGAAGGCCTTTGATAGAGTTAACCACACATATCTATGGCATAGGCTTATTACCTATGGACTGCATGGTAGAGTTTTAAATGTCCTTTGTTCAATGTATAAAAATTTAAAGTCATGTGTACTGTGCAATGGTGGTTTAACTGATTATTTTGACTGTACTGTAGGTACTAGACAGGGCTGCATGTTGAGCCCCTTTTTGTTTAGTTTATTTGTCAATGAACTTTCGTCATACATGGATATGCATGAAAACAGTGGTGTTTTTGTCAACAATGATTTTCCGAATATGGGTATATTTATGTATGCTGACGATGTGGCTGACGTGGCCGATTTACCTATTGTGTTACAAAGAAAACTGAATCAGCTTGAAGTTTTTTGTAAACAATGGTGTATGTCAGTTAATCTCAAGAAAACCAAAATTGTTGTTTTCAGAAATGGGGGCATTTTAAAACGTTATGAGCGATGGTTTTATGGCGGAGAAACGGTGAAAACTGCAAAGCATTATAATTATCTTGGAATGTTATTTTCATCCAGGTTATCCTGGACACCTGCAAAACATCAATTAGCAACAAAAGGGAAAAAGGCATTACATCAGATTGAAATAGTTATTAAGAAGTTGGGAGGTTTACCCATAAAAGAAGCGTTTAAGCTTTTTGACTCGTCAGTTGTGCCCGTAATCTGTTACGGTGCTGAAGTCTGGGGATTTGATTATTGTTTGGATATTGAGAGAGTTCAGTTTAGTTTTTGTCGTTTTCTACTAGGTATAAATTCAAGTGTAAATTCTGAAGTCCTTTTAGGTGAATGTGGGAGGTTTCCTTTGTCATGTATATATATGAAGCGTTGTGTTTCTTATTGGTTAAAACTTTTAGAAATGAACACCACTCGCTATCCGAGAGCTTGCTATGATATGTTAAAAAGATTAGATTCTGTTGGGAGGATTACCTGGGTATCAAAAATAAAAGATTTATTGTTTAAATACGGGTTTGGGATAGTTTGGATTGAACAGCAGGTTGGGAATAGGAAGGCTTTTTTAAGTTTATTTCAAATGAGGCTACAAGACTGTTACAGACAAGAATGGTCAGCCAGTTTACATGACTCACAAAGACTTCGCACATATAGACATTTCAAGTCTTTATTGGAACCAGAGCTGTATTTATCTTCCATCAGAATTGTAAAATTTAAATTTGACCTGGCTAAACTCCGCTCATCAAGTCATAGATTAGCTATTGAAGTTGGCAGGCATTCAAAACCCATTATTCCAGTTGAACAAAGAGTATGTTGCTTTTGTTTAAGTAAAAAATTGTCAGTTGTAGAAGACGAATGGATTTAATTCCAGAAAGATTTCGACTTTATCCTACTTATGATAAGTTTTGTGCTCTCTTGGCATCTGAAAATCAGTGTACTCTATATAAGCTGTCTATTTTTATACACAAAGCATTTAAACTTCGAGACGAGTTTCTTTTGCAGTTAAATAGTTAAAATAGTCGGTATTGTAAATTCGGTTTTCTCTTTTCTTTTTCTTCATATCTCTGTATCATGTACGTTTTTTTGTTTGCGATGGGCTGAGGCCCAATCATTTGAATAAACGCAAGTTAAATGTTTTCATCAACGCGTCAGAAAGCATTTTGGGTACAAAAAATGCGCAACAAATTTTACAATAAATTAACCCTTTTTTGTTATTTATGTTATGCTCTTTTTATGTTATTGCATGTTCAGCCAAAAAAAGTTTACGACAATTCAATATTTTGATCCTAAGTTTAGAAGTCAGCTCACTTCTCCATGGAATTCTATTTTCCATTCAGCCTGTTCAGAGAATGAACACACCTGCAATGATGGAAGTTGCATCAATAAAAACTACATCTGTGATGGTATCCTGAACTGTGCAGACGGCGAAGATGAGTTAGACTGCGATCAAAGTAGGCAACACACTAATGCAAAATAACCTTACATAGAAAGCACAACAAAATGGTATCTTTTACTTATTGACGGGAGACGTCTTAGTATTTACTTTTAAACTGCATGACTTCCCAACGAGCAGCTACACATGTAGCTGTGAACCGCAAACTACGGGTACATGTATACATCCGCAAGTCGTTCCATTAAAGAATGTTGCCATGTCGAGTTAAAGGTAGAATGCGCCTCGGGTAGATTTTCAGACTCTCAGATTGTTACAATTCTTTTCTGATCAACCATACTTGGGAATTCATGTTAAAGCTCTTGCTGTGTGAAAATGTTTACATTCTTAGTTTTTTCCAAAATCGATTTTGTTTAATTTTTCTCATAGAGTAAACAGTCGCAGGGATTGCGGCCATTTTGAATTTGAAATAACGGTAAATGTCAGGTAATTTGATTCTCTGGTACCAAACTTTGCAGGATGACCCCTAATTTTTAGTCCCCGCCCCGTACGAAGTCCGGGGGACTCGTAGACTAGGTCCCGTCCATCCGTCCGTCCATCCATCCACAGCCTTTGCATAAGTATAGTTCCCTACAGTCTCTTGATGCACGCCAAATGCTTTCACAAAAAAATCAAATTTCACCCAAAAGGATTCACTTTTTTGGATATCCAGAGCTACATCCCCCGAATATGAATCCAAAATTTCCCTTGGTGTCTGGTATTCAGAATCATATTGTCCGCATCCGAATCTTAATTCTTGTCCATCCATGCATCTGTCACCACCAATTTCTCAGTCACTTATAAAGCAACTTTTAAAAAACCTGGCATAAGTATAGTACCCTATGGTCTCTTGATGTGTGTCACTTGATTTCACAAAGCAATCAAATTTGGCCCTAACAGATTCTCTTTTTTATATTAGGAGCTACATCCTCTGAATCTGAATCCAAAATTACCCTTGGTGTCTGGTGTTCAGACTCTTATTATCTGAATCTGATTCCTAAATTACCTTATTTTCCCAATGTAAATTGTAAAGACACTTGAATTATTCGTGATTTCTCAAGAAATTCTGACTCAAGTCTCATGAAACTTGGTACAGATATTGATATATCAGAGCTGTAATAGTGTGCAGAGATATCAGAGGCGTCATGTCAAATAATTGCTAATTTGCACATTTGATGAATTTTCCTAATTAGTGGTCTTTGTTCAGGAATACTGCATCAAATTTAATGAAACGTGGTACAGATATTGAACTCTCAGTACTGCAACAGTGTACCAAAGACATTTAGCAGTATCGTGTCAATTAATTGCTAATTTGAATATCTAACAACCTTTTTAAATTAGTGTGATATATTTAGAAATACTGCATCAAATTTGATGAAACTTGGTAAATATGTTCATCTCACAGTGTTTTAATTGAATGCAATGACATTTAGAAATATCCTTTTGATTAATTATTAATTCACCCATTTAAAAAGCCGGTAATGCTAAATTTTGATAATATTTTTACCATTCTTTTTTAATGTGAACCATAATTCATTGTTCTACTCCCCAAAGCACGTTGATATACACAGTATTCAGCTTGTCGACTCAGCCCATAACTGCATCGTTATTGTTGAAAAGTGACTTCTGGTCTGGACTAGAATTCAAATGTAAACAATAACAATGCATTTTATACATAAACGCTAAGTTGACAAGTTGAATAGTGGGTGTTCCAACATTCATGTGGAAGTAGAATAAGAAGTTGCAATTGATGTATAAAATAAAAGTAATGAAAAAATAATTGAAAGTTATCATTACTGGTGTAATGACCTTTCATAATTAGAGTGATAGTCTAGATTGGCTTTACATTTTCACCACCATAGTATGGGTCTCTGGACAGGGAAAGAATGTCTTTAATTAGTGATCTATATTCTGAATGACTGCACTAAATATGATGCAACTTGCCGCAGATGTTGACCATACAAAAGATTTAACAGTCAAGAAAGTCATAGCAGTATCAATAGCTAATTATAGTCTCCTCTGTAGTGAACATAGGGGCATTTTTGGTTCACATCTGGCATTCTGATTTTTTAATGTTAAGAGCCATTACTCAGGCATGCCTTGACCAGGTTTTGCAGATCGGTTGAATTTTGACATTTCAAGAGCCAAATTCTATCCAACTTAGTGAAACGAAATAACCCTATGCCATTCATACTAATGTCTGATTATTTACAGTACAATCCAATATGTGCATCAATACGTCCTCCTTGCCCTCATTTCGTTTTTCATGTTGACCATATTAACTTCAATTTAGTTACTTCGACTGACTAATTCCCACTTACAAGCGGGGACTATGTCATGTTATTGTTGATTTGGTAAGAGTGTGGGTGAACGTTTCATTGGGGAAAGTTTGAGCAACAGTTTAAGTCTTTCACTTTCGGGCGCGTACTACCTTAAGGTAGAACGCACCTCGGGGACAGACATTCGGACTCTCAAACTTTTACAATTCTCTTCTGATATACCACATGTGGGGGTTCATTTTAAAGCTCTTGGGGAAAGAAAACGTTTCACTGGCAAAGTTTTTAGAAATTCGAAAATTTTCATATTTCTCCATAGAGTTAACACAGGGATGGCGGCCATTTTGAATTTCCAATATCGGTAAATCTTGGTTAATTTGTTTCTCTAGTACAAAAATTTGCACGGTGACCCGCTATTTTTATTCTTGATTTTGAAAGAGAATGATTGAAAGATCCTTTGAGGACAGTTAGAGCAAAAGTTTAAGTCTTTCACTTTCGAGGTGCATACCACCTTAAATGAAGTGTCTGCCGGTGGCAACAATATTGTAAGATTTCTGTGTCTCGAATGATAAACGTAACAATCGGCACATCTACACCCTGCCACATACCATGTTTGTGATGATGATGATGATGATGATGATGATGATGATGATGATGGTGATCATCATCATCATCATCATCATCATCATCATCATCATGGTTGTAGTGGTGGGGGTGGTGGTGGTGGTAAGGAGGAGGAGAAAAGTGACGAAACTATGTTGTTGTTTTTGTTGTTGCTGTTTTCGTCGTAATTGTTGCTATTGTTGTTGTTTTTGTATAAAGAATGCATGAGTTGGCAGTTTCGTTGCGCAGACGGCACATGTATACCCCATTGGAAGGAATGTGATCACGTCCAAGATTGCCCGGATGGAAGTGATGAAGAAGATTGCTTCCGTGAGTATTTTACTTAACGTTATTGTCATCGTCATGGTGGGCATAATCACCATAATAGGTAATCCCTTCGTTGTGTTCTTCTGCTTCGTCTTTGATTCGTTAAAAGAGTAACATTGCGTAGAATTTGAAGCCATCGAGGACACAATTCAAGTTTTCCAATGCTGAAGGAACTAAAATGGCTGCTATTATGCTTTCGTGTATTTTGAGAATAATTAGTTTCACTGTTTATTTTCTCAACCGTGAAGTAACTGTTTGTTGCTTTTAAGGAAGAACGTGTAGGTATAACTTTTAATACTCTCTCGGTCTGCCACTTGTGGGGCTCATTTTTGATGCTCGGAGAGCAATTAAAGTTTTAATGGGCTTATTTTTGTGAAATATCGGAAATTTAATTTTTCCGGATAAAGTTAATACGGGATGGAGCCCATTTTGAATTTCAAATACCGGTAAATTTAGAGTGATTTGTTTCAATAGTACTAACTTTTACACGGTGAACCCCGATTTGTGTCCTCGAATTCAGAATAGAAGAGCTCAGTTGTGCCTTGAGTGATAATTAAAATGCCTTTTGAAAGTTTTAGGCGCCTTTTGAAAAGGTCGACATTAGGAAAGTGTTTTATGCCCAAGGGTAGAAGTTCCAAAGGAGAGGAGCTGTTGAGGTGAATGGGTGATGACCGAGGGAAGTAAGATTCCCTCCGGATGTGTGCAGAAGTCATTTATCTGATGAACGAAGATTATGTGATGTAGAATGCAGTGTGATTAAATTCCTGAGATATTGTGGCGAGAGTCCATTTGGGGTTTTGTAAGTGACATGCAGAAGCTTGAACACAGTGCTATGACAGGAAGCCAGTGAAGTTGTTTCAGAACGGGAGAATTGTTGGCCGATTTCTTAATTTAAGTGACAATTCTTGCTGCTGCGTTTTGTGCACGTTGTATAAGCGCAGCAATCGACCATTGGGTAAGCCATACAATAAGGCATTACAATAGTCAAGCTTTGAAGAAATAATGGCATGGATGAGAGTGGCACAGGAATTCTGAGACAACTACTTCCTGGTGCGTCCAATTTTGCAGAGAAGGAAGTGGATGGCAAACCATGTGGTACCGATATGTATGGTTGTCGTCAAAAAAAAGCACCGATGGTCCTCGCAGATCAAGCAGGCGCGATGAGACTTGATTATGAATGGTCGAATTGGGAGCGAATTAAAATGACTTCAGTCCTTGAATTGTTCATAATTTCATCTGCATCTTTCCCTTGATTATCGACTTTTCACGGTACCGTTTGTAGGTTGCTTTGAGAAAGAATTTCTGTGTGGAGATTTCCACTGCGCCCCTCCCACTGCAAGATGTGACAACTTTCTAGATTGCAGTGACTATTCGGATGAACTCAACTGCAGTAAGTATCAAACTGATCCTTAGTGACTCAGAAACCAAACTGTACTTTGAAATATATCGTCACTCGCATCGACACCGGTCCTTCTATGGAGAACTATTGGTTGAGTTTGCTGTTCCATGGGGGTGACAATCTTACATTTTATTACTCAATGTATATATGAAAATATTCCGTACATCACAAAGTGAAAAACATAATGTTGGTCAAAAAGGGTTGTCGTAAGAATCGCAGTTCAGGTCAAGTCATCTGTTGCTTGGGAGCGATTAACTCATTTTTTATTTAAAGGGTCACTATCTGAACGTTTTATGATTCTTTCACTAATTCTGTTTGGTATGTCAATTTCGAGCTATTGTTCTACACCCGAAAAAAAAACACTTTGAAACACCAGTAATGTGTAGCTTGTTGAATGCAGCGCCAATTACAGTCAATTTTTTCCTAATGCTAACATTTGAATTCCAGTACCAACCACGATTCACTTCTCAATAATGGCATTGAATTTTTACAGAATTAAAAGTCAAGTCGTCAAGCTAAATACTATGCATGCCAACCTGCTTTGGGATTGCAAAACAAGAAAAAGTAAGATGTAACTTAAATAAACAAAGTAGCGAACAAACCATCAAAAGTTACAGCTACTGTCCCTTCTAAGCGTTTGTTGTCTTAAGTTGTTGTTTTTATATTTCATCGCTTAATTTTTACCATCTACAGCGTGCAGTGACGATCAGTTTCGATGTGATGATGGCATGTGTATAAGTATTTATGACCGATGTAACGGCGACCCTCACTGTGTTGACAAAAGTGACGAAGCCGATTGCGGTGAGTTACATTCCTACTGCTTTACACAAAAGACGCTTTTGGGGAAAATGCCATTGAATGTTTTTTAAGATGTCTTTCAGCCGAAGATGTTTGATTGATGGAAGTAATATTCCTTACTGACTTAGATTGTTAGCTCATTACAGTAGGTGGTTGATTCGTAAGTAGAAATGTGTCCCTCCCCAATATATCTCTCGAATGCCTCTCTCAATGCCCAAAAAATCTCTCTCTCTCTCTCTCTCTCTCTCTCTCTCTCTCTCTCTCTCTCTCTCTCTCTCTCTCTCTCTCTCTCTCTCTCTCTCTCTCTCTCTCTCTCTCACTTGGTTACCCAATATACCAGTTGTTAAAACTCCCCTCAATGTATCGTTTGTCGAGGGAAGTCTAACTTTATTTCTGGGTTTTGTTCTCCTTAATTCAAATAGAGGACTTTGTCCCCCTGTGCGGAGGAAGCTACACTCTCAATGAGAACCAAACGAGCGTTTCTTTCAGCTCTACAGTGACTGACGAAGGGACGTATCCAAATGGATTGATATGCACATTAGGGGAAGGCTCCATTAACTTTGATGGTACCTGAAACCCGAGTTGCTGCCTGCCAACTCGGGTGACAAACAGAAGACTTTTAATCCCCAAGGTGTTAATTTTCCATTGTTGCGATTATCTTATCGAGCTGGTGCTATGATAGGAACCAGGGCTGTAACGACTCACTCAATACCACGGGCACACACATATGCTTGCACATGGAACTATGTTGACAGGAAAAAGTGAACTGCCCTTTTTTCAATGCAAGTAATCTAGCTTAATCTTTAATTTAGGCTCTAAACTAAGTTTTAGAAATATGGTGAAACAAAATATCGTTCTTCGTTCATTTTCATTCAAGTTTCCTATTTTCGGACGCTTAACTTCAGTAACGCGCATTGATCATATATGCAAATATGATCAGAACAGCATGGAACGTTCTTTCCACGTAGCGAGATTTTTCTTGCACTTGCAAACAACGTAACGAGTGAGTAAGGACTCCAAGAGCTGCGCGTATCCTGTGACATTACATCTCCTATAGAGCGAATTTAAGTCAATGAATTGCTAACCGGATCCGTCTATAAACAGTATGGCCACACGTACATATTATAAGAAAGGAGAAATAGTAGAGGCAGTTAACAAGGCCGGTTGGCAAACGGCACAATTTTCAGTGATTTAATTCACGGTATTAATTTCACAATAAAACGAATTCGCGAGCTTACCATTGATTTTTGGTGATGTTGAATATAATTGAAAAAGAGAGCTAAATTCCAGTGTTCATGTTTGATAAAATTCCAAATTGACGACACCCAACGTCAACCTGTACGACACCGTATGTGTACAAACCACCTGCAGTCGATTAGTCGATTGTGACACAGTAAAGCTTACACATAATGCAATATCGGTCGACCCACAGTCCCTCTATCCATGCATTTCTGCAGTTGTCTTTCTTATTCTGCTCAGTTAACAGACATGATTTCACAGAATATTACACAGAAAACATATTTTATCATATTTGGAGGCACTGAATACTAAACTTTTAAGAGAAAGCGACGACAAATTTTCCGGTTTGATTCCAGCCGTTGCTTGTGCTACGTCAACACACTCTCAGCGATCAACCCTAGAAATTATCGCACACTATCATCATTTACGATGGGAGAGGGATCACGAAAAACAAACACCGGTTTCAGGATATGATAATTTCTATCTTCGTGTCTTAGATAGACGCAGAGCACACTTGATAGAGCCAAAAACAGCGAAAATTCGAGAAAAGCGTACACACAATCGAGGACTGTGGCATGCAGGACAAACCCAAGCTACGCATTATCACGTGACTGCCCCTCGTATCGCGGTTTGGCTGTGCGGTCCAAGTGATTGACACCTTTTACAATAGGCGTTTCCAGACCGGTGGATAGAGGGACTGTGGTCGACCTGAAATTTGACACTGTGATCGACGTAGCGTTTCAAAAGTACGAGAAATGAGACCAAGTAATTGTTTGTTTATTAAGATTTGATCTAAAACCTCCGGCAACCAACAGACAAAGTCCTACTCTTACGCAGAAAATCAATGTTTTCAAGCGTAGACTCCCGCGTAGACTTTCCCTTCCGCTTAAACCACGGCCCCTCCACAAAACGCGATGTAGATCTATGATTGACTATGGATGGATTGACGTGGCGTTTCAAAACTATGAAAAATGAGACTCAGTAACTTTTGGTTGCTTTACATTTGATCGAAAACCTACCCATCAGACAAGGCCCAACTCTTACGCAGAAAACAAAAGCTCTAAAGCGTCGACTTTCTCTTCCGCGTTTGAGACTTTCTTCTCTTTCGCGTTTGAGAGAAACAAACGTCGGCTTTATTCGGAAATGGCCGGCTATTGGTGGGCGTAAGTCAGTCCAATGGTAAGTTGCACCCGATGTGAACGTCGGAATAATTCGGGCTGTAGTCGGGAAAGCAAGGATGACCTCGAGAGCGATTCCCAGTACAGTACACGTTCGCAGATCGTTGTACTACAGGCTGGTACTAGATAGAAACAAGTTCACCGCGTAAATTGCTAGATTACATATAGCCACATAGGCACTTCTGAAATGTTATCTCCGGCTTGCAAGACAACAAATATCAAAATATTATTATCAAAACCAGAATTTCGGGGCTAGAGAGCGAAACATTACTGAAAAGTAGTCGGCCAAAATACGGAAGTAGCCGGTCCATTTGGCCGGCATCCGGCTAAAAATGAACACGCGGATTCAAACAGAGAGGCTTGTTGCGATGGACAAGTAGCCTTTGGCTTTTAACCAGAAAAATAAGTGAGTGTTCATTGATAATTCAAAGACTGGATCCGTTGACACCAAAGTTTGCTCGTGACTTTCATTGCATTGCATGCACCTTTCCGCAATGTGAGTCTGAACTGAAATTGAAAGAGTACGTTTTAGTAAAAGTCCTGTTTTGTTGTGCTGAAGTCCTGTTTTGTTGTGCTGATTTTCGCTACCGTACTTTCTTTTATAGGGGTATAAACATTCATACAAAAATAGCTTTTCGTATGCAAAATCAGCGTACGTTAATTAACTGCTAGTATTGTTTAAACAGCATTTTATTTGAAAGGGATTATATAGTACCATTGTTTTTGTAAACTCTTCATGCAATTTTATGAACTAAATGATGACCTCAAAGTAACAGCAAGTGCTGGACGGCACTTTTAACGCTGGTTGGAAATCCTGAGTGCCGGACAGGGGGGCCATCATCAAGTCAGGCGCCGACTGGCATTGACCATGCTAAAAGTAGTTCCGGCAGTGCTAATGTTTTGTTTACACTAAAAGATAATCTGTTCGAATATGTTGACATAGAGATTAATCCTCTGATAACCAACTCGGGTTACTCGGGTACGTCCAAGTTAATGGAGCGTTCCCCTCATGAGATGGTTTGTTGAGATAGCGGAAGGCTACCCTGGCCTCGACGTTGACTTTGACTTCTTCTACACGATAGAATGTTGCGACATCTTGGTCATAGGCAGCGGCGATGACGCTCAACGGAAATCCTCCGTGATAGGAGAATACAAAGGATACGACCCCCTCGGGTTTACTTTCTATGGACGACAACTCTGGTTTGAATTCAAAGCAAACAAATACATCACAGAAAGAGGATTTTCTCTCACAGTCAGTCTATCTACTTCCTCCGGTGAGTCTATCACATCATACACGAATGTCCGAAGAAGTAGCGAAGCCGCAAAGGGCGGGAAATAAATTTGCTTTTAAATTACTGAATAGCGAAAATTGTGTAGTTTCCCTTCCATGATACATCAAAATGATATACCCTTGTGGCATTTCTAGTATCCAAAAAAGTCAGAAGACGATTTCAAGGGACTATATTATTTTCTCTTTCTTCGCAGATTTTGTATCATTTGAATTGTTGATTTGATTTAGCATAACAAAAGAAATAATAGCAAAAGAAAAGATCCACAAGACATACTCTCAACACGCCTCCTGCGGGCGGAACAAAGAACGCCAATATCTATTATATTGAATGGGTTTAAAACTGTCAACCCAGCTGTGTAAAAGTGGTAACTCAAAAAAAAACATTATTCTGACATACGGACAGGAACAAGTGCTTTATGTAAAAAGTAACTCAACATGATTTGTACAGGGTCACGTGCCCTACCTTTAACCGTTAGAATGAATCAACACCACGGAAAACTTTGGTTGCAATTGATTATTTTATCTTTCCAGCAAGTAATCGGTACTAAAGATACTTTGCGCTAGTGTTGTCAACTGTTCTGCTCCCAATTCACCAATTTCAGGGAACGACATTCTGTATATGTACTATTTCAGACGTATGTTACTCTTTAGATGGCAAAAAATGACGTCACTGTGTTATTTTTTGTTCTTCGAACAGACTGCGCCGACGGTTTTAAGTGCAACAACAACAAATGCATACCTCTAGGCCATACCTGTGATGGTGACGATGACTGTGGCGATGGAACTGATGAAGATAGAGCCTCTACATGCAAAACTGGTCAGTCAACGTACATTTTAGGGGAGGAAGGGAGAGACAAAGACAGAAATAGACTGACAGGCAGACAGACAAACAGACAGGGATTCATCAGTGGGCCGCTCGATTCATTGAAATTAGTCTTCCGGGTGGAATTTTAAATCGATGTTGGTGTGCATGGACATTTCAGGCAAATAATAAGTGTGATCAATGTCATGTATTACCATTTCCAGAGTGTGCAGATTGGCTATTTACATGTGACAATGGTGAATGCATACCCTTAATCTACTGGTGCGACGGCGTCAGTGACTGCCATGATGATAGTGATGAAAATTGTGGTGAGTTACGAATTTTCCTCCTTTTCAACATATTTTAATTGATAGGTTTAGAAGCGTTCAGGACTTACAGAAGTGACTTTTGAGAGATTTTGTGCCTCTCATCAAGTATATTTTACACGCTACCAGGCGTTTGGAGATATTCTGAATTTTTTTGTCTTCAGTGCACTCTTTGTATTTGTTTACAACTCGGACAGAAAAGTGTGGGCAGAAATTTACTAAAATGTCCACAATAACTGAGGACTGAAGCGAGGACTATTCAGAACATGATACCTGAGGCAAGGAATAGATAGAAAATACACTTGTTAAAAGACATGAAAACACTGAATAAAATCTTGAAGAGATACTGTTAATTTACCGTCATTATTAGTTAACTAAAATCGATTATCTGACGCCCTTCATTTTGAAGACTGCAGTCTTATCATCGTTGCATCAAAATTAAAATCCAAAATACAAGCTTATATAATATTATACATACGTGCACACAGACATACTTGAGAGTCACTTTTGTTTTCATCTGGTTGCTGAGCAAGCCATAGAAACGCAAACTCAATGACATCCACTCGTATCCCAACAGCCACTGCGTGTTCCTCTGCTTGTGACATAAATACTATCATTTCGACGAGGGCTTTACATTATGTTTTACTAAATTAACGTTCCAAGACAAGTTATTGACCTTTTTAAGCTAACAATTCTCTAGTTGTTAATAAGCTCAGAACCCATCTAAATTATGTACTTTAGGAAAACCTAGATATAGGGAAACATTTTAGCTACCATATTGTCACCATTGTTTACATAACTATCACGTGACAGGTAATTTGCACAACCTTTTAAAAATCGGTTTTCCCTATCTTTTGTTTCAATGCTTTGAGATACGTGGCTGAAATTTGTGTGAATGCAAGCTGTCCTAAGGATCTTCCAAAGTGTGTCTCAGAATTTTGTTAAACCTTCTAAAACAATTTTGTATGCAATAAAAACTTCCAGAGCGGTGAATTTAGCCTAGTTGCTTTCTTTAAAATTGTGCTCCAAACAAACCAAGTAAGATATAACAAACCTGGGACACCTTTAGGAAGAGCGTTGTGACAGCTTGTATTACAGCAAATTTGAGTCAAATATTTGAAGTATTGAGACAAAACATCGGGAAAACAGATTTTTGAAAGATTATACAACTTACCTTTGACGTGATAGTTATGTAAACAATGACATTGTGGTTATCAAAATGTTCCCTTATAAATAACTTTCAGAAAATGTATAATTTACGGGGGTTCTGAGCTTATTTACCACAAGAGAATTGTTAGCTTACAAAGGTCAATTACTTGTCTTGGAAACTTAACAACAAGGAAGTTCCAATGATTTCATCTCGATCTAATTTTTTCAGGCGAAGAATGCGCCGTGAGCGAATTCACGTGTGAAGATACCGGCAAGTGCGTAGCGAACGTGAATCTTTGTGATGGCGCTGATGACTGCGACGATGGCTCCGATGAAAGCGATTGTGGTGAGACTTCACTTGATGATTTCTATATGAGGAAGATCGTCCGACATAGTAGCAATGCTGTGGCCAGGACGTACAAGGAACATCTGAATCGTAATATTTTTAGAGTTCGAATATCTGTTTCTGAAGCACATTCTACCTTAAGCTAGTATGCGCCTCGAAAGTGAAAGACTAAAACTTTTGCTCAAACTTTCCAAAAAGTGTTTCAACGATTCCTTTTCGAAATCTAGAATAAATATCAGGCTACTTTGCAAATTTCGGTACTAGAGAAACAAACAGCCAAAGATTTACTGATATAAAAATTCAAAATATGCCGCCATCCCTGTGTAAACTCGATGGAGAAAAATAAAGTTTCGAATTTCGAAAAACTAAGCAGGTGAAAAGTTTTCTAACACCAGGAGCTTAAAAATAAATTCCCACGAGTGGTATATCAAAAACAAATTGTAAAAGTTTGAGAGTCCGAATAACTATCCCCGAGGTGGAGATACAGAGAGAGATACAGATAAAGATACAGACAGAGAGATACAGAGACAGAGCAATTGTATGCAATTGTATGCAACCTTGTTCATCAGATCGTTTCATCAGCATCAACTACTTTGAAGTTCGACACTTGGAAAATACATTATTCGCAATTTTGTTTTATTACTTCACTTACAAACGTTGCATTACAAAATGTATTTGTCTTACAGTGAAAATGGAAAACATCGTAGACACCGCGCCCGGTGTGTTGCATGTCAACATACGTTCAGTATGGTATCCGGTCTGCAGAGATAGAAACAACCCAGCAAAGGACGATACAGTACTTCGTAACTATGGTCATCTGGTATGCAGTGGAGACCTCGGATTTGAGTGAGTCAGTGGCACGACAGTTATATTGGTTCCTGTTTGCGCATTTCACACTGGCACAATTTATACCGGAATTCTTTTAGAAAGACATCAATGCTCTTGGATCGGACCATGTGGCAGAGTATAAAACGTTTGGACGAACTTGAAGAGGGATACCTTACCAGGATACGGCAATCTAACATATATCACACCAGAAAATGTTACTGTTTATATATATATATATATATATATATATATATATATATATATATATATATATATATATATATATATATATATATATATCAAACTTACATGTCTGGCTCAGTGGTATACCATCACTTTAATGTTCCAGCTAAATCAATTCTAGTAACTCGCACCACTTTTACTGGTTCGTCATCTATGTTTAAACACTGAGTTTTGATTATTTTTCAACCATATGAAGTCGTCCAACACCCAATATTTTATTCTGGTGCAGTCCTTGTAACCTTCTCACCCTAGTTCCATGTAAACAGGTCCTCAATAACTATTGATAATAGTAGATGGGACAAAACCATGATGATGAAGGGTTAATCAAAACAGTTCGGCAATTGTAAATATTTTTGTGGCGGTGATCTCATACATGTATGAATGCATGATGCATTTCAATCGTCAATATACTTATGTAGCGTTTTTAATCAATTTGTAAATTTCAAGAGACATGGAAGGCATTGATTTTGTAAACATCACCGATGATCAACAAGATGGCTTCGCGATACCATTTACGTCATTGTATCCAGGTACGGATTTAACTCGTGTCATGTTTAACCACACGTAAGTATTCAAATCGCCTTTAAGACTCAAAGCATTCAGACTTTGTCTTAGAAGCAGTATATAGTAACTGATTTTTGGGAGCGGGTGTGTGTATTTGAAGATTTTTTTATTGGCAACAGTAAGGAAGGGTTACAGTGCACAAAGGTATATCAGAAAAGTTCTCAAATATAATTTATCATAGGTAGTATTTTATTCCATTTGACAACAGGGTGTCTCTACCCGAGTTGTCTAACAGCAATGCTGTACTCTCTAGGTGGTCGTTGTGCTGAACTCGTAGCAAATACAGAGCAAAAGCTATTCATTTTCATTGCATAAATATACTGTTTTGCTATAAGTATGAGGTGATTGTGAAGCATTTGGGTCTCCAAAAAGTTCATCATGAAGGCTAGGTCTAACAACAAAAGAAAAAGAGACTCTTTGTTGAAATTATGAAACTCGTCCCAGAAAGTGTCAGACATTATGCATGTGCAAAATAATTGGCTAGTACTTCGTCATTACAATTTATCTAGGTGTGACAAGTATCCGTCATATGTATGTAAATGGAAATCATAAGCCTGTACAGAAAAGTAAATCCGTGGTGGGTTGATCGAATAATACTTAAGGCTCTGAGGCTGTTTGTCATTGACGAATGATATTCGAAACTATAAAAATCTGAAACATAATGGCTATCGTGTGATCGTATCGGGGCTGATCCATGAAATCAACTTGCATTTAAATACTAACCCCCCCCCCCCCCAAAAAAAAAAATCAGGTGATTGCTAATATAAGCACATGAGATGTATGTACCACAATACAAGTATTTTGCGTTTTGTTATATGTGTGCCAGACTTAACTTTCCAAAATCATAAATCCATGAAATAACTGATAGTTTTCTCTTGATGACCGTGTTTTCAATTGCAGGAGCACATGTGCAACAGGCCAGCTAGTTCAACTAGTCTGCCAGGACTTCCGTGAGTATCCAATAGATTTGGCATTTCTATAACAGTTGGGTAAAAATAAAACTAACAGACGACAAGGGTGGCGATATTGTGTATATGTACACAGAAAAATGTGAAAATTGAACCCTATAATTTCATGTGTGTAAGAGTGCATCGCAAATTTTGTAAGCATAGCAAATTAATTGCATCCACGTGTTTGCTGATACTGTAGGACAATGCCCAAAAGTATATCCACAAATTGTGTGCGTCTTTTACCAGAATGTGGAGTGGTGGGTACTGACGTCACCGCTCGCATCATAAACGGAATGGACGCTCCACTCGGTGGTTTCCCGTGGCAGGTCTCGATCAGGAGAGTCGGAGACGTACACAGTTGTGGAGGGACAATAATCAGTCGACGATGGATCGTCACAGCAGCCCACTGCATGTAAGACACGACGGCGTTAGGTTTTTTGTTGTTGTTTTTTTTACTTTGTTTTTTGTTTGTTTTGTTTGTTTTACAAGTTTACAACTTGGCCCCTCCAGTTGAATTCCATCAATGTTGCGGGTTTGGGAGGTTGGGGTTGCTGCAATTCGAAGTATCTTGACCAAAAGATGGACAATTATATTACCATGCCCTGCCCGTCGCATTTTGATTGGTCGAGCTGAACCACGTGACTGACCACAACTACACAGTAATGGTTTGTTTACATGCCCGTGAATATGAATAATAAGATTACAACTCAAAGTGTTGTAACTTTACAGCTGAAACGTAAATCATAATCAATCAAAAAATGAAATAGAGCACTTGTGAGCCAAGTTGAGATACTTTTTTTCTGAAAACATCTCCGGACTTGCCAAATTTTTACAGCGCGCGTGACAGTGCGTCGCGTATTGCTCAGTTCTGGGGCCCTGTAGTCGTTCGCTTGTGAAATTTTCGCAAATTTTGACGGTTTTCGTGGGTTCGTTGATAATATAATGGAAATAACAGACTCCGCCCTGATCATTAACGTTTATTTATGGTTGCGGGCTCTAGGAAAGCCAAAATTAACGGGCTCGGCAAGCCTCGCCCGTTAATTTTTGGCTTTCCTCTCGCCCTTGCCCATAAAGAAACGTTAATGGTCAGCGCGTCGCCCGTTATTTCTATAATATTTGCGTCAGGTGACTCGCTTGACCAGTATGCAATCAGACTGCAAATCTCGTTTAGGCACATTACATTCTTGTCAGCTACATTGACACGTATTCTCTGCTTGTAATGACATATCAACATACCCTTAGTTCGACTTCACAGCCAAATTATTGCTCACACGAATATAGGTCAATATTGAATTCATTCTATATGGCAGTGATGAAGAAGGACTCGCTGTCGCCGTGAAGGCCGGATTTGTCGACCCGGACGTAGACTCCAGCCACATGCAGACTGTTGAAGTAGAAGCTCTTTACTATATGGAAAATTTCACGAGCAGTACTTATGACGGCGATTTCGGCCTTATATATACAACAAAACCTTTTACGTTGAACAACTTCGTAAAGCCTGCGTGTTTGCCACCGAGAGACATCACTTTTGAGGCCGGCGACTATGCTTACATCTCTGGTTGGGGACAAGTTTGGGAAATTGGTGAGATCATCTACCTATTCATTTTGACTTTAAAAATGAACGTCTAAGCAAAATAAAGGAGCTCAAACATCACTTTTTGTAACTGTAAAAAATGGTGGGGATACTAAGGCCTCTACACATCAATTATGTGAATGCATATTTTGTGTACAGCAAAAAATAAGATACGTGTAAGTCCAGTGTGATAAAAGTGAACAAATATACTTGCTCAGAGTTTGGGACCATCAAAATCCACACGAAGTGTCGCACTGAAATTACTACTAGGTCAGCGGTATATATACAATGTATATTATCTACCCATTAAAATACTATCCTCATTGACAGTTGACAGAAAGTTGTATCGTATTGACATAGGTGATGACGACCATGCCAAACGTTTTCATACTTCGTGTGGAGATACCCTAACTTTCCTAAACACAAAATGCAAGCAAGTTGTTTTATAGGATTAAGGTTGAACGTGCCGCAAAATTGAAAGTCTCAAACTTTCGCGCGAAATTTTCGTAAGGTAAGATAATCATTGAATCATTGTCTTTCGAAAACAAGAACAAAACTCAGGGGTCAAGACACCATGCATAACTGAGTATTAAAAAAACAAGTTATCCTATATTTACTTACTCTTGGCATTTCAAAGCTACTCCTGCCCGAAAGATTCAAAGAGAACCCCCCACCAAGTGGTAGACCCAAAAATTATTGCAAAAGTTTGAGAGTCCAAATATCCACCCCCCAAAGGCGCATTCTCTTTTGATGTACGCTTGTGTGACATGTTTTTCTTGCCTATGTTCATCTGTGTTGTCGCAGGTAGTTATCCTTCCCATCTCCGGTACGCCAGAATACCGATCATCCCAGACGAGGCGTGCAAGCTACACATTTACGTAAAGACAGACGCAATGATATGTTTGGGCTACGGAAGACATTACATAGGGACGTGTTACGTAAGTATACATATCCACTTTTCAGTCGCTCTTCTTGGCAATGTTATGCTGACCTTTGTTGTGATCATGGTGTCTTAGCCGAAACTTGCCACCATCTTTAGAGAGAAACTGTCTCACTGTCACTGTTGTACCAGGCACAGACATTTCTTCAGAAATGTTTATTATCTTCCAGAAGGATATGTTCACTGTGAATAATTTTTTTACGTCGATGTATCACAGGGCGATAGTGGTGGACCTGTCAGTTACCTTGCCCAAGACGGACTTTTTTATGTCATTGGTGCAACCTCCTTTGGTTACACATGCGCAGGACCACGTGACCCGCAAGGGTTCGCAAAAGTGACGTCATACTATGACTGGATGGCGGGTAAAATGGGTGAAGATTTTCAAAATTTGAATTTTGTATAAGACCCCAATAGGGCATTCAACTCTCAAAACCCATCTATCAACATGCTAACATTGAAATTTTGTGACTAGTATCTAACGAAAGTAATATTGGTCTGAACCAAACAATTATTGAGAGTATTAGAATAAATTTCATGTTAATCATCGGACATATAAACAAGATTTTTATATAGACAAATATCCATCGAGTAGTAGAGTTTTCAAATACTTTTCTGAGATAAATGCCGTTTTAATAATGCCGGATCAATGTATTTTAGGTACATAAACTCGGCTATAGCTTCGAAACGCTAGAGTAAATTACCATCATTAGTGCTGTACACGGAGACGGAAATGTGACTTAAGGGAGAAACTGATGAGTAGCGTGTTGTATCCAGCTCGTTTAGGTATGTGAACCAGGTCGAGTTATCTTTTATAAGTAGAAATGTTTTAGAGACACTATTTTTGATAGACAAACACGGAGGATTAATAATTTCGGTCAGCATATATGCATACAGACAGAGTTAAGTCTTTGTTTTTGTCACGGGCAACGTTCAACGGTAAATTTAAACGTAACACGATTGGAAATATTTTTGGATAATAGGATATTGTGGTAATATTGGTTTATTCAGTAAATTTAAGCTCATCTACTCTTCTGTTTTTGCAATTCACATGTTTTTAAGGGTAATCTGTAATATTGTAACTTTCAGCTATAGGGTACCCGACACTTTTGATAAATTTGCACAATAAATACATTTCTACCATTTCAAAATGACAGATCCTATTGTTTTCTTTGAAATTGTCATTATTGTTTTGTCCATTCCCCAAGTTTTGGTAATTTGAGAAAATCGAGGGTCATGTCCAAGGTGGCCCTGAAAAATAGAGGGTCATGTCCAAGGTGGCCCTGAAAAATAGAGGGTCACGTCCAAGGTGGCCTTGAAAAATAGAGGGTCATGTTCAACGTGGCCTTGAAAATATAAGGTAGTGTTGTCATGAACAATTTTTAGACATTTTCAACTTTTCAATTTCAAAATATCTTTTTAATACAAATATTTCACCAGCTACTTGAACTCCTTGTATTTTTTAAGTAGATAGAATAACAAAATACAATTTTAACTATTTTACTTTGCCTTATTGAGGTACTAATTTCAAAAGTATGAAATACCTTAGTTTCCTGAACATCTACCACACAATGAAAATGACAGTTTAGCAAAATAGGAGAGTTTACAATGTACTATCAGCAGTCAAACAAAGTAGTGGTTATAACTGTTCGAAAATTCGCAATTTGACAACCGTGATATATCGAAAACAGGTAAAGGATCAAAATTTGTAAGATTCGAAACATTCTGCAGAATTATATGAAAAGCACAGTTTGCAAAATTTTTGTTTATTTCACTGTATTTACATTTGCAAAAAAAAAAGAATTTGACTAAATTTAGTAAAAAGCAGTTAACTTAACTTTGTTGCCAAGTAGATTGAACAAAATTAAGAAATTTACCTTAGTCTGTAGCAACAAATTATGGTCTGGTGCCTTATTTTTCAATAATTTTTGACAAACTTTTCAAAATCCTATAAACCCAAAATATTTCCAATCGCGTTTCGTAATGTTTCATCAATATATTGAAATCAAAGCGTTCATTCTGCTTCTTATCAGTTGGCAATCTCATGTGGCAGGATATCAGTGATTACACATGTAAAATGTATATACAAATTTGCTTCCGATTGGTCAAGTTCAATCTTCCCGCTCTGCTCTCTATGATTAAATGGAACTTTGTTCTTTCAAGCACCATACAAGTATAATGATTTGATTGTCAACTGATTTCTACTATTTTTGGAACATAAAAGCAATGGTAGACTGGGTTCAAGTCGGTGAATTTTTAAAAAAATAAAATCACTTGTAATAGTTTATCTTGTGTCG
The DNA here is from genome assembly GCF_041260155.1 of Ptychodera flava. Classification (NCBI taxonomy): domain Eukaryota; kingdom Metazoa; phylum Hemichordata; class Enteropneusta; family Ptychoderidae; genus Ptychodera; species Ptychodera flava. Next base: position 22,929,617 of record NC_091944.1, on the reverse strand, counting down.
CTGCTATTTCAATACAAATTTTGAATTTGGCAGTCAAGGCCAGGTTTTCCTGGCGATTGAATGCGTTACCTTTGAGTCTGTGCAGTAGTGAGTTACTTTCTGCCGGATTCACTCCATTCATCGAATTCACCACACTCAAACATTCACAAATCACAGACTTGAACCAAGTCAATAACAATGGTTGAAAATATACAAATAAGAGGAAATGAAATTTGAAATTTGCCATCTTCATACAAGTGTGCACCACAAACTTTGTGCAAATCAGTGTGAATGTGCAAATTAGTGTGAAGGGTTATGAAACTCTAGAATACCGCCATCTCAGGGATAAACAATGGATGGTGTAATTTATTGATCACGTGACAGGCCGTCTAACGATATGAGATATCGATATTATCTGATGTAGCAAACGTCATGAAAATGTCGGAGGATATTTATTTTGCTGCATTTTTTCCTAAGCGTCTGAAGCGGAGTTTCAACGTGGCTGAGGTGAGGATGCTATCAGGGTATACCGTTGGACAAGATGTGGAAGATCTATGCAACCACAATGTCCCAAATTTTAATTTAAAGTTATTGTAAGATATCACTGGTCCCTGGGTGTACATTTTGAGTACATCTCTCTCGAAACTTGCTATGTGCATTGTTCAAGTTAAATTATTTTGTAGAATTCTCGTCCAAGACATGCTGATGTTTCCATTACTCTTCTGCTTTGTGGTCGCTTTCATTTACTTACTAGTAAGAAAAGGTATATATTATACTCTTCAATTGTGGCACAAGATGAGGTACAGGAACCAAACTGTTCAGAGCACATTCAACCAACCATTAAGGGACTGGTCAGTTTCTTCAGCCTGGAAGCGGTGGATTCATGGCGGGGGTGTCACCCTGTTTTGACTTCAGTGATAGGGGGTCACCATGTTTTGAAAAAAAAAAAAAAAAAAAAAAAAATATATATATATATATATATATATATATATATATATATATATATATATATATATATATATATATACTGAATTATTCAATTTATACTCCACCTTTGTTTTACCTTTGTTTCGCGCAGGGGGGTCACCCTGTTTTCGAAAGTTGGAATAAGGGGGGGGCAGCCACTTTTAGACGTCGGCAAAAAATAATCCACCACCCCCCCCCCCCCCCCCCGCCGAAGAAACTGACCAGTCCCTAATAGGTAGACGATGATCCTCTGAACGGTAGAAGGCGAACTAGTGGCATAGCAGGTCATGTCCACCTCATTTAAGATCTGAAACTCGGTAACTTGTTTACGTGACGACTACCCTTATACCTCGTTCTAACCTCGAATTAAATAGGCCGATTTTCTTTGATACAGTTATATATGAGGTTTAAAGAAATCTTGCGGAGGCGTCAGATAAAAAGTTGAATAAGACTTGAACATTTCGTCCATGTCGCGAAATCATTGCAAGTACTTCTTGTACTCAGTAAAAACTTTACTATATTCTGATATCATAGATATTTAAGCAATAAACCCGGGAATAAACCACACCCAGCGATGGTATATCATGAGATTTTGACCTGTTCACGACATAAGTTAATGTGCGAGGGATAGCGAGTGCATACATGTATATGTAGTGAACTGGTCAAAATCGAGTGGTATCCCCTGGTGCTGAGGTGGTTTATTGCTAGTATTACATATGTACCACAGTTTACTTGCATCGAAGCGCGCGCGTACTGATCGTGACTGAGTGACTCTATATATTCTCTATGCAACATGTACATTGAAAACCATGTCGAGCTTGATTCAAAACGCGGATTCTGGAGCGGACCAATCACTGCAGAGTTAAATGGACCAATCAGGTTACATTACGTAGTCACTTTAGGACCAATCAGAGCGAAGCTGTAATCTTTGTAGCAATTTTCTCATGTTGTTTTGGCTACAATTTTCCCGCCTGACGGGCACTGTAGTTTTACAGAATCCAGTCTCGATCTGGAGAGTTCAGAGTACACCGGTCGTTGTCGTTTCTAATTTTCTGCGCAAGAAAACCTCAAGCGTTTTATATGCTTTTCTTCTACTGCTGGTGTCCGAGACTCGTGACTGCCATCAAAGAACCTGCTTTATCTCTCCCAACATTGTTTTTGGTGCCGAGACCAGGATGGCAAACCTTTCCAAGTTAAAGGCAACGAGACGTGGACACCGCGCTCAGATGACAGGTCTTCTGAATAAGTCAGTAAACCAGATTGCCGCCTACGAATCCGAAGAAGACAAACAGGTACGTTTCGACGATTTACTGAATACTCTGCTTGACATCGATGCCAAGATCGTGGAGAATACCGACGAAGCTGGTCTCGACGCTGTGATGGAAGAGTCTGACACTTACATCTAACAAGATTACGACAAAAAGAACCATGTTTGGGATACCTGCCTTTTACGGGCCGGTTTCAATCTGATTAAAATCAGATGTAGAGTACTTACGCGGTATTATTTTGCTGTCGCGTAGTGAGAGGCGACAGCAATACAAGATAATACCGCGTAAGTATAGATGTCGCCGTACTCTACATCTGATTTTAATCAGATTGACCCTGCAACCACAGCTATGGGAATCTCCGTAGACTAACGTCCACGTTCTGCCGGATACCACGCTTACTGCAACTTTGTTCTTCGATATTCCGAAAAGTTTCCACCTAAATTACAATTGCCAACACTCATCGACAGCTTGGTTATTAGGGGCCTAACACGACCAGAAATCCGCTCAAAAATCACCAAACTATCGCCATTTTCGAAGCTTTTTCCGATATGACTACTCGGAGACCGTTCTTTTTCCTGCGTACAAGCGGTGGACGAGGCTTAGTGCAGCATGTCATTAAAGTCACGTGACCAGGTGATCAAGCAGACTTCTATCGCATGTAACGATTTGCCCGACATCATCGGTGATGTCAGTTTGTGTTTCGAAGTTGGGAGGTCACCGCTCACGTGACTTTAGTGATGTGCTGCAAAAGTCTTGACCCATTTTCTGTATCTGCAGCGGGTCGTTCGCGTTGCATGTGAATAAAATGCAATGTTGATGAACGTATAATGCGGATGTTATCGTAGGATACTGTGTGCGTCTATTGTCAACGTAATCCATACTTATAAAAATGCTCGGTCTCGGGCGCTGAATTTCCGATGTTCGAAATCTAATACGTCCGTTTTCTGCATTTGGGGTTTAAAGTGACGAAAATACCCAAGCAAGACAACAAAGACACACAAACTCCCGCCGCAGTCTGATATACACTCGATTTTGGTACAATTCGCTCCGTATAGCACGAGCCGAAAATCTCGTGTACTGCGGCTGGAGTTATTGCTTAATTTTGCTACTGCATCAAATCGAGGCTGAATGTAAATGTTTTTTTCAGTATTTCTCGAAAGCGAGGTTCAATTTAAATTTTCGACCCTTATACAAGTGTTGGCCGTATGTATGTATGTATGTATTCTACATGTATGAATGATTATTATACACCTACTGCCGTAACCTATGGAAGTTTGACCGTCAAATAACTTTCCGTATTTTGTATAGTACTCGGAGTCCCGAATACGGGAGACGCGCGACGCGCCTGTTTGACCTAGCGATTATCGGATGTAAACAAACTATTTTACAGTGAGTTATAGACACAATAACAACTTCCACCAAAATGTATTCGTAGTATAAGGTTTAAACACGCTAAACACAAAAATGAGTCTAAATGCAATTGATTTTTATTTAAAAAAACTAATTAAATTGAAAACATTCAGCCAAGTTTGCTTGTACTGCACTGAAAATTAATTGCCTTGTGCCAACGCAAAGGACTTGTACTACGGAGCAGTAATCGCGCGCGCTCCACTCATATCGCGCGTGCCGCATCCCTCAAAATATACCATAGAATTAGTTTGTACGGACGATTAATGGAGGGAGGTGTATAATAATAGGGTTATACACAAAATACGGCCCAGTATGGACTCATGCTCAGTGAGTGACGTATTGGACTCGCCTTCGGCTCGTCCAATATGTCACTCACTGAGCCCTCGTCCATACAGGGCTGTATTTTGTGAATAACCCTATAACACACTATATGCGTGCGCGTATGATATTATATATATATATATATATATATATATATATATATATATATATATATATATATGTGTGTGTGTGTGTGTGTATATGTATTATATATATATATATATATATATATATATATATATATATTAAAAATTTCTCTCTATATACATTCCTGTCTGTTTTATCGCTGAAGTAAGCGTAATTGTGTAAATTATTTTTTTGTTTACATTTTGCGCCTCGTATGCATCTACACAAACTTCCTTGGTCAATCGAGGTGGTAGCTTCAGAGAAACTGGGACAACATGTACAACAACCGAACAAACACCGCATCAAGCAGCTCAATATAGATTGCTGCCATCGAAATGCCAGTATTAAACACCTTATCTATATTTCGATGCCACTTTCATCACCGTACGTCTATTATAAACGCCCAGATGAAATTCCGACGACAGCGAGCACACCGTCGACTGTTTGACCGACACCACTACCCCCCCCCCCCACCAGCGACTATCCGTACTGGGGTCGGGTCCGTAGTGTGTTTTTCCATTGACACTATCCGCAACTAAAGACGGAAAACCTTTGTTTCAGTTTGTGATTTGGATAAAATCACCGATCATATTGAAATTTAGATGTTTTCGATTTTTTGGTTCAAGACATGGACATATTTGTCTTACACATCCAAGACGAAATCAACACGTTCAAAAAAGTAAGTTCTGGTAACGCCAGCGCGCCTTTTAAATAGAAAAAGATTTCACGACATTGCTACATTGTCTGTGTGTTTTATCTGTAAAAACGTCGGTGACTGCGTTTATTTGTCGCATGACACAAGATAGAGTCCACGCTGACTCCGTTTTTGCTGTATCATTTTCAGAGACGATTTTGCCAGTAGTTTTCTCGCCGGACATTCCCTATTTTCAATCTTTAAGAATATTTTGAACGTCATTTTTACGTGCAGCAGTGCACGTGAGCGCTTGTGTGCCATGGTGAAGACTGAAATTTGATCGTTTTCGAGAAGTTACGTTTGGCCCGGGAGTTTGCCGTATCTTACTCTTGAATTCTTGTAAAAAATTTAAAGTGCCATTTGTATCGATTATTTAGAAGAAATTCAAGCTGAAATGTGACAAATTAAAAGTATTCCATTTTCAAAGTTTTCTTCGTTGCAACGTATGTGTGATTGATCGCGAGCATGCAGAATTTGACCTCTCCGACGTTCCTCTGAGACATCTTGATAAACAAGTAAATAATGATTTATCCAATCAAAATAGAGAGCGTGGCGGCGTTACCCAATGAAAAGTGAAAGCTGATTGGATGCCTCATTACAGTGGTGTCAATATTATATAACTCCGCAGTGTTAAGCTGAAGCTCATGAAGTCGCGTTTAGAATTTGACAGACTAATCGTCGATTCACTCGCTGAATGATGCAAATAAAAGACAGAACATAATGTAATAATAACAGAACTCCATGACCTGTGAGTGAAAGCGCGCCGTACTAGCGGTATTTGCACTCGTGCTGTGGTGTATTCTGTTGTCCTTTCACTCACGGACTCAGTGCCGCCGAATACACCGCAGCACTCATGCAAATACCGCTACTACGGCGCGCTTGCACTCACAGGTCATGGGGTTCTGTCGTGTTATACCATACTCTCAAACTGTCATTCTGGCGTGAAATGTAAAAAAGGAATTTTTTCACCAGCTGAGGGCTAGTGCCTGCTCCAACCGTGTTACATTGCGAATATAGCTCGGTTATTTTCACGTCTCGACCAATCAGATCGCAGTAATTGCGCCATCAATACTCTGGTATGATTTAATTGCTTATTTACAATAATAATATTCGAGGTTGCTTGTCAAAATTCAAGGAAAATACCAAGGAAATCTAAATAAATACTAAACGTAATTATGACTACATGTAGAAAACGCTTGTGCCTTTCAGAACCTCTGTGCTACACATACGCGATGCCCGGGTATCACTTGACAAAGACGCTACGCGCACTGATGGAACGCAATAACGTTTAAGGTAGCGTGCGCCTCGAAAGTGAAACTTTTGCTCAAACTTTCCTGAACGAAACTTTCAACCATTCTCTTACCAAATCAACGATAAAAATCGGACGTCACCGTGCAGAGTTTGGAACAACCGAAACAAATTACCCAACATTTTGCGATATTTGAAATTCAAATGGCCGCCATTCCTGTGTAAATCTATGGGGGAGTTGGGGATTAAAATTAAGATTTTCTAAAAACTAAGCCGGTGAAAGTTTTCCTTTCTCCAAGAGCTTTAAAATGAACCCCCAAAAGTGGTAAGTCAGAAAAGAATTGTGGAAATTTCAAGTTGAGAGTCCGACTTTATGTCCCTGAGGCGCGTTCTACCTCAAGTAAACCTCTCAGACTGAGTACGGAGTGATGGGGAGGCAGGGCTAATATAGGGGACAAGGAAGAGACTGTGTGTTCGTTTGATATGAGTGTCAATTTATTGCAATTATGACATAGCTTGGTCAGTCATTCGACACCATACACGTGGTTTAACGTTCATTTACCGTCAGAATAAATTACCATGCAAACTGATGAGTTAAGCTTTCAGATCAAATGTAACATTACTGTTCACGTCGTTTGCGTGACCCAAATTAGATCCCTTTCGATTGTTTACAGAAGATAAAATGGAGATTCATGTTGATATTTCTCTTTCCTACCCGAGGATTTAAGAAACTGAGCGCATTTCATGTTTTTGCAACAATTATCCTCAGAAGATTGGTGGTGTTTCATGCATAATTTTATGCAAAGTAACAGAACGAGTACAAGTGTATTTGAGTACAAATGTATCATGTGTTAGAACGGTCTTTCTCAACACCCACAAAATAAGCTAAACAGCAAACACCCCTTTTTCGAATTCTCAACCGAGAAATATAAACGTCACACAAGGGTCATTTGACGCAAACAACGGGACATATTGTTTAAAGTATACGTCTGATTGCCCGTACTTTGTATGGAAGAGGGGATAGGGTAAGTCCTTCGATTGGTGTGGTGATCTTATCCACTATGCAGTCCCCGTCCAACTCGAAACGAAAATTCTGAAGCATGTTACTGAGAAAGAGAAACAGTTCCATCTTTCCAAGTTGTTCTCCAAGGCAGACCCGAGGACCTAGATGGAAAAAAGAGGGAAGGGTTATCGACTCGACCAATTGTTCCCTAACCAGAGAAGTTTATCCACGAGAATTCAATACGCAGAATGCTTAGGAGGAATGTCAGCAGAATGTAATATTTGTCAATGAATATGATTGTATAAAAGTTGTGTTGACTTTTGGTGAAAGCGTTAAAGTTGTGTTCACCTTTGAAAGCGTTACACTAAAAAGATCAGATAAATCGATCCTTTTGGAACATATATAGCCACTATCTCTTTCAAGTGACCTTGACCTACTACATTCATTGAATGAAGCAACGTGAGCATACAGTACCAATAGACAAACGGTGCACAGTACAGTAAATTTCCCATAATTCATTGCGATTTGTACACTCGGAGATTCCCAAGAGAAGTCTACCAGGTCTCCCATGTGTAGACAAATTCATAGACTAGTTGTAAAAATTCTGAAAACGTACTTTTGAGGGCACCATTCTTCTCAATTTTCATTTTAAATGATTTGGAAAATTATGCAAGATTGAGAGAGGAGATAGCATTTTTGTAAAATTTTCCACTGATTGTGTCTTCAGCCATACAGAATAATGTGATAGAAAGTAGGGAGACCAGTTGCACCTGTTTTTTGAAACAAAAGGATATTGATTTTTTCCAATGGAAATGACAAAAGAAATTTGCATTCTAAGTTTTCTCAGAGAATGACCCCTTCAGTTCGTCATAACTTGCTGCCTAAAAAATATGGCATTTGTAGTACCTACAGAACATGACTTCCATGGTTGTTTAATGGTTATTTTGAAACTTTTGCTGAAATTTCTAAACGTACTTTTTCTGGATATTATTTAACAATTATTCTGATGCTGGACATTAGTGCTTACATGCAGAACTGAAAAAGTTTTTAGAAAAGTAACCTTCATGGATACAAATCAAAGAGAATTGTGGGTAATTTATTGTACTGTGGCGGTGTTTGTTCTGTGTTCAAAGATATCACACATGCATTGTCAGGGAATGCTGAGATCACAGTCCTTTTCACCACAGGAGAGTGTTGCCTATTCAAATTAACAGTCCTGTTATAACTCCCTTTACATGGAGTTAATGTGATGAGAAAGGCTAGGCTATATACTATATTGAGGGAGGGGGGAACAAAATTCCTACTGTACCTATTTTGAGAACATCCCCTCCGCTCATCCAGAGGTATTGCGCAAGTAGTCAAACTAAGCAACACGAAACTTGATAATGTGGTTAAATGGCTCTCTAAGTCTATAAACAATCCAAAATCACTTCCCAGAGAAGTGAACGTGTTACGAAATTTCCGTGTTTCTGAAATTCCGCCCTTTCAAATTGTGAAAGATTTTTTCTAATATTACAAAAGTTACCCCAAAATTAACAAAATTTTGGATGTAGCCTTGAATAGCATTTACTCAACTGGTAGCACATCATTGAAGGTTTGCATCAGGCTATTGGACGATGGACTATGACGACTTGTACAGTATTTGTCAGGAGAGTGGTGATAGCCTTAGTTAAAGAGAAACTAAAAAACCTATGTAAATCTGTGATGGGATTACAGCCTGTTGGATTTAGTTAAAATAACTTTCAACGCAATTTCGAAATTTTCTGCAAAAAAACTTTTATAATATCATAAACACGATTGGAACTAATTTGGGATAATTGGATAGTGAAGTAATGTCGGTTTAATCTGCAAATGTAAGCTCATCTGCTTTTTTTAAGTTATACACTTAGTTTTTATCAGCGATTTGTAATATTGTTATATTCAGCTGTAGGGCAGAGAAATTTGAACAATATGAAGATCAAATTATCCCAAATAGTTTCAATCGCGTCCATAAAAGACAGCATACATGGAAGAGGTTTAGGGTATGATACATAGACACTTCATATTAATTATTTATGTACTTGAATATTAATATAGCATTGCTATTGAATGTGCTTTGCCCATTCCATATTAATTTTTAACACGATTAGAACTAACTTGGGATAATTGGACCTTCATATTTTTCAAATTTCTCAAAACTGTTAGGTGCCCTATAGCTGAATGATGCAATATTACAAATTACTCACAAAAACAAGTGTGCGACTTAAAAAGAAAAGCAGATGAGCTTACATTTCCAGATTGAACCGACATTACTTCACTATCCAATTATCAAGAATTAGTTCCAATCGTGTTTTGTATATAAATTTATCGTGCCTTATACTGTACTGGATATTATGAATAGACGGTGATTTGTATATTTATGTAACTAGCTTGTGCAAACTTCTAGAATCATTATAAATATGCTAAGGTAGTTATGTGTGTAACTATAAAACCTTACCGATGCCGAACGGGATGAATTCTTCGGGTTTAACGACTTTTTCCAAAGTTTCGTCCAAAAATCGTTCCGGTATGAACTTCTCCGGTTCCTTCCAGACATTTGAGTCATGATGGACGGACCATAAGTTCGGCAGAATTTCGGTGTTCTTCGGAATTGTATAGCCAAACAGCTCCGCCTCTGCAGACGAACAGTGGGGTACGCTGAACGGGAATACTGAGCTCATCCGCTGTATCTCGCAAATCACGGCTTGCACGTAAGGTAAGTTAGCCTGGTCGGCCATCTCTGTCTGTCGGTGCGAGCCAACAACCCGATCGATCTCTTCCTGCGCTTTCTGTTGGACGTCCGTCTGCAGGCACAGGTATAACAGACCCCATTTCAGTGTTGTGGATGTGGTCTCGGTACCTGCCGTAAAGAGGTCAGACAATGTGACAACCATATAATCATCGTCTGCAAACGAACTCTCTTTGCCCGTAGCCTTCCGCTTCCTCATCTCAAGAAGATATGCGTCGACAAAATCTCTCGGGTTGTCCGGGTCCAAAGATTCCAAATGCTCTTGCACGATTGTCCTCTCGAAATCGAAAACTCGGTCCCGTTTCTGCTCTATTTCCTTGAATGTGCCCCTCATGACGTACTTCAGGGCGGGAATAAAGTGAATCGCAGCTGCGTTGCCCACGCTCTGCATCAACTCGTGCAACATCTGCAACAGACTTAAAAATTTTTCGTCGGAGTAATCAAACCGTTTACCGAAAACGACACAGCAGATGATGTTCGAAACGGCATTCAAGAGTAGATCAGTCGGATCGAAAAGAGCGCCCTCTAACAGAGCAATGCCACTAACGAGGTGTCGGCACTCTTCCAGGATGCGATACTCAAGCCTTGACGAACTTCCCAGCTCCAGGGTTCGAAATGACTTCAAAAAGAATCGACGCTGTTCTCGCCAGTTCCTCCCATTAGCCTCAGCTATGCCTGGATGCAAAAATAAAAAATAAACGACGGCGCTCTTTGATTACAAGTACAAGAGTTGGTACTCCCTGAGTTATTGAACTGTACGTGTGGAAGACAAATAGGTCGGAACAAAAATGTGATTATGTTATATGGAATGACTCTACAATTTTGCTTAATACTAACTCTGGAATAAGTACTGCAGTTTGACATGAATCTCCTTCTTTGGTGCTTCTACTAAATAAAACCATTAAGATGAGAATGAAAATCGAAATAAATCTTTCTGTTTGTCGCATCTCTTTGTAAAGACTACATAAATCCGCTAATGAGTGATCTCATTGAAGGGCCGTGCTCGAAAGCTTCGTATTCCCATCCACACCCCACACACACACAAACACACACACACACGCCGTCTTTTATGGTTTCTGATGTCTTGATCGACCGACAGACAAAATGAAGGGTCAAGGGTCGACGAAACCTGACCAAAGAACGACCTGTAAACAATGGTCAAACCAGCGTTCAGCAAGAAAATCATTGACCCTCTCTGCGTCTGGTGCACTTCTACGGGTATTAAAGTGGCAAAGGAGGCTATGGAACTCCAGATATTAAAATGTATTGCACATTTTGCTTCGGTACATTTGCTTATGTAGTCCACCTTGCTAGTCAACAAATAGGTAAATTATTTACTTTCGGCTGCATATGCGCCCTCCTAAGGTAGGTCTGTAAAGTAAGTTTGTTTGAAAGTTCTTTGGAGCGAGGCTTTGAATTGCCTACTTTTGTTGCGTTGAAGCAGTAACCCATAGGCATTATTCATCATCATCATCATCATCATCATCGTCACCATCATCATCATCATCATCATCATCATCGTCATCATTATTATCATCATCATCATCATCAACGTTATCGATATCATCATGATGTTATCAGTTTAAAACATGTATAATGATCAAAATATAACTCTTTAAAGTTTTTCGTTCGGAACTGTTCTTGATCAGGATTACAAAACGAAGAAAAGCGCCCAACCGAGAAAGGTAAACGACATTTCTCAGAATGGCCGTCTGTCACACGCATGCGTGGGATATGCTAATCAGCAGCAACTCAGCTTTAGAAATCTCGAGAGGGTCGATAGCCCCTGGCAAACATTAACATTTCGACTCTTTGTCTGATGCAAAACGCACATGTATTCATAAAAGAAATACATGATGACTTTGCATGGTACCGGGTTGCACGAAATCGTTCTCCATGGTTCAATACCTTTTTGCAATTTAAATTCCTTTGACTGATCATGTCACGACAGGAAAAGTGGTACATGTGGAAGGTCGCTTATACTATCTCCTGTCTTTTGACAAATTGAGTTCTGACTTACAGGGGAGTTGTTAACCAGTCGGCCCCGTGTTATTAGTGCCAGGTATATGTGGCTTGGCTCCTTACATATTTAAAAAAGATGACCCGGGAGAGTTACAACCTACCTTTTCCTCCTGTCAGAAGGTCAACCACGATTAAACTAGGTCGGTCACTGAAAAAGTCGCCCCTGTTGGCCAGTGCCTCTCTGACTGCGCGATAGCCGTTCAGCACCACGATCAGTTTGGAACCGAAGTAGACACTGAAAACGTCCCCGTATCTCTCGGCCATCTGCACCATGGCCCGATGCGCTCCACCTTTGTGGCTGACGATGAAGGGGAGACTGCCGACAACGGGCAGCCCCAGTGGTCCCGGCGGCAGCCTTGCCCTCGTCCGGCGATCTAGGTACACCTTGACTAGGACAAAGACGACTGTAGCGAGCAAAACGGTAGTACAGTCGACATTTTGACAGAAATAGTGGGTAAGCATGGCGTCTCGCAGCGAGGAAGTCAGCGCAACACGGTCAATTTATTAATGTCAGGCTGCTAGTAGGCAAATGTTTCGCATACTCGTTCAAAGGTGTGAATGTCATCTGCTGGTCACTATGGTTACGGTCAGGTCACGTTTGGCGATGACGGAACATAGGGCCAGGGTGCCTTAGCACATCAGATTACTTAATCTCATTACATTTATTTTTGTTTGTTGTAACTAAAAGCGTCGAAAAGAAAGACATTACTTTATCGAATTGTATTGATCTGGCATTTTGGAGCAATTCGAGGTACTTGATAATAGTTCGATTTATTTGCTCCAATGTCAATATGATAATCATTCAATTTACCACTTTTCAAAGACAAAATCATGGATGGTACTTTAAAATAACACAATTGCGTCGTCCACTTCTGTTGATGCAGCATAAAGTTTATTCAGAAAAGATGATAGAATATATGCAAATTTGTTGTCCCACGAAATTGATCGAAAATGGCACGTGTTACATGGTGCCCGTCACGTCATCGAGTGTACTGTAGACTTCAAAAGTACACGCTAAAAGGTGTGTCACGATAGCAGTAAATGCATGTATTACTAAAATCATTAGATACATTCTGTTAAATAGTGATTTCGCTACATCAATACGCTGAATATATAATTATTAACTGTCTTAAGTGTCCTGTGATTCCAACATGTTGAAAATAATGCTTCATTATTTACCGCATAACTACTGGCACAACCAGATTCAAACGTGGAAGTTTGATTAAACAAAATAAAAAAGGCAGCGGAAGGCGATCGAACAGCGTATCTTTTCAGTCGGCTGTCATAGAAACGAACAATGAAGTACGTAATTTAAGGACAGTGTTTGAGAATTGAGTCAATGTAGGCGAACCCCGGCTCAAAGGCCAATCGATTTTTACAACAGATAGCTTCGGATACTTTACCCGCACATGGCGCATGTGGCCATAAATTCTCTCGTTGATATCGACCAGAAATAAATCGCCCATTGTCGTCGACAGCCGTCAGTCGATCAGAAATGGCCTCGCAAAGATCTGACTACCTGTGCACCGAAGGCAAAGTGTAATTGTTACCGGGTTAATAACTGACTTGCACCCGCCCATGCACCAAAAAACAATATTGAAAACACGCAGTATTTTTTTCACATCTTCTCTGAGGTGGCTGTTAAATAGCGTGACTCGCCTCGGGTGATTGCAGAATTTTCGAAATAGACTGTCCCATTCCTTCTAGAATAGACTGAAGTGTGTCGATTCTTGTACGGTCACAAGAAAGACATTGAAGAGTGGAATTAATGAATAATACTCGGAGAAAGAACGGCTGCATGTGTCGTAGCATGTACCGTAAAATAATCAATTAGTTCTACATAGTAATTCCTCTTTTAAGTTCATCCATTAAAATAAGTAATGTAGCACCATTCAATTTAAAATGAATGCGTCATATTTTTACCAAATGATGGCATCTGTGTGGTGACAATGGGGGAGTTACCGTTTGGATACCAAACTACGAAGTCCTCTGCCAACCAAAAGAGAAAGAGAGAGTACAAATACTGCAACACTGTGTGAACATGACTGCTACATAAACAGTTTGAAATGTCATGAATTAATGAAGTTTATCTAACGTAAGTATGCAAGGTAACTGATTTTCGAATCTTGTACTGTCTTCTGCATGAGTGAGCTACACTATAGAACGCCCCTTCGATAGAAATTGTGAATATACAAATGTGAAATGCTCTCTCTGTTTGTATCTGTCTCTGTCGACGTCGCTCTATTTCACAGTGATTTCCATGTATGTATATATGTATGTATGTATGTATGTATGTATGTATGTATGTATGCATGCCGTCTATTTATTATTCTATGAACCGATAATATTTGATTAACTTTCAGACCGTTTCTTTATACACAAATAAAAACATAAGACTGATAAAAACGAGCATTATGCAGTTTCTATATTCCTGCCGAAGAGGGCGTCACTCTGTTAGTCGCACACAGCCTACGATGGTGAGTAATTTTTTAGGAGTTTCCTCGCATCTTTCGTATGATAAGTTTATGTCATTGAATCTAACATTGTCTTCAACTCCTTGTGCACTGAACCAAAGTGTGTGAGGCTCTTCTATCTCTTCTTGGCGCATATCCTGTACGGTTGGGGTGACAGTGTTATACCAGCCACGGGTTTCATCGTCGGAGACTGGCAATCAGCGGCAGGCGAAATCCGGAACTCGTGCAGTAACCGTGTGAGGAGGAGGAATATCTCGGTCTTGGCCAATTGCTCTCCGAGGCACACCCGACGACCTGGTTGTCAAACATGGAAATGAATACTATAGTTGTTATCATAGCATGGGTGGGCATTCAGGGCTATTCATCATGCAGGCAATGCGGAGAGCTCTGCAGTGCATTATAGCAGCCACGTAAATGTAACTGGAGCAGGGCGGTATAGGTATTTATCATGACACTGGACAGTTCAAGAACAAGGTTAATCACATTCAGGATAAACTTTTGACCTCACAACTCCACTTATCATCTGTCAAACAGTGAGTGCCATTCCGCTTTATAGAGTTTCCCATGCCAGATATCTGAATGGGACTGATGGCGTCTCATGATGATGTCATTGAGTATTTAGATCGACAGCGCTCACCGCTCCAATGCCAACAGCATGAACAGTTTACGCGCTGTTTTGTAGATTATAGAGCGATTCTTAAAATGGTGGCGCTAACTAGGGCGGATATTTACTAAACTTTTTTAAGTACATTGATCGACTCTTAAACTTGATCGAGTAAAGAAATGGCCGGCAACAGAATGCCATGATAAACACAACAAGCGACCATTTGGTCACTTCTGTCGCTCTCCGAGTGGCTTCTGATTTACTGTTGAAATCTTAAAGTCGTGCGCTACTTACCAATACTGAACGGTATCAGCTCTTTGTATCTTTTTACTTTTCCTTCAGCATTGAGAAAGCGGGTCGGGTCGAATCGGTCCGGGTCTTTCCAGGTCTTTGGGTCGTTCAATGCTGACCACAGATTCACAATCAGCACCGTGTCCTTCGGTATTTTGTGACCCATTATCTCAGTGTCGGCTATTGTGGAGTGGGGCAGACAGATCGGCACTATACTGGCCATGCGGTGTATTTCTAAGGTGACCGCTTCAGTGTATGGCAGGTTGTGTCTGTCGGAGAAGCAAGGTTTTCTGTGCCGTCCCACAACGTCGTCCAGCTCCTTCTGCACTTTGGTCTGCACGTCTTCAAAGACGGCAAAATACAGCAGCGCCCAGCGCAGAGTTGTCGAGGCTGTCTCGGTGCCTGCAGCGAAAAGGTCGCTGACAACAGCAAACAGGTTGTCGTCATGGAAGCTGGAACCTTCCGTTGTCTTTCTTGCGTCCATCTCGGATAGGTAGGCCGATATCACGTCAGAGATGTCGTTCGGGTCGAAATTCAGCCGGTGCTCGTTAATTTTGTCGTTCAAGAAGTTTCGGTAGATTTCGAAGTTGTCAACTATCTCCTTCATGGGGCCGATCGGTAAATACTGCAAGATGGGGAAAAAGTTTGATATGGCCACGCTGCCGGCAAGCTCAAAATTCTTGTTGCAAAGATACAGAAGTCGCCTGAAAGTCGGGTCATCGTACTCAAACCGCTTGCCGAATATTATGGAAGAAATGATGTTGGCGATGGCGTTGGTCATGAAGTGGGTCGGGTCGAAAGCCTCGCCTTGTAGCTTTCGGATCTCCATACACAGGTGGTACGCCTCTTCAGTAACCCTGCCTTCCACAGTTGACTTTCCCATACCGAAGCTTCTCAACACACTCAGGGTGAATTTTCGCTGCTCCTTCCACGAGGCCCCGTAATAGGCGTTAACAACTCCTGAAATTTAAAATAATTTACTTGAGTCAATTGGGAAATTTACGTGGAAGGTAAAGCCAATATTGTTTCAGCATTATTAGTGCATACATTATCATAAAATGTGACTGTGTGTTTAACCTATCCTTTCGGGAACAATTTTCGCTATTATTCTGTAAAAGAAACAAATTAAATAATAAAAAGGACAGTTAAGACATTGCCCATTAAATTCATACCAAAGTACCAGATACAATTATTTGATGTCAAATGCCGTGCCTTATATATTTCAAAACTAGTAATTATCACTGTACAAAACAGATTGCTTTTTTTGAAATTTTATGTAATAAAAAAGGTGAAAGTAGATTTTATTGATGTAAAACATTTTGACACAACGCCTATCACAGCTTTCAATTCGTGAATACATACACTATAGCACTTAGATCACAGTAACCTTACTTGGTGAAATTCCAACGACATTTCCGAAGCGTCCTATGTATGGGTATACAAATCCCGGTATTTTGTGAATGAAATTATCATAACACTCCTTTTAAATTCGATCATGCTATCGATCATGCGTGCTAACAAGACTGGGCATGCTCACAGCTCGCCATCGAATCCCACAAACCGACAATTTCAGCGGTTAAAGAAATTGAGAGCATTTTGGTAACATCATTTCAACCAAATCTACAGTATTTGTAACAAATCTTCGCATGTTATATGACATAAACAATGTGAGATACACTTAACAATGGACTTTTTGGGCTTTCCAGGTGTTACTGTTGGAACTGCGCGACACTGTAATTTGACTCCATAAAAACCAGTGGCGAAGATTACTGTAAAATGAAATCTTGTAGAGGTCCTATCACCATAAAATGCATACAATCTTCTCTGTTCTTGGTCCGTCGTCATCATTATCGTCATCGTCGTCATCATCATCATCATTCATCATCATCATCATCATCATCATCATCATCATCATCATTATCATCATCATCAGCAGCAGCAGCAGCAGCGTCATAAGCATCATAATCATATTTTATGTTGTTCTTAAATGGACAGTCGCTTTAACTTTTGGTAAACATTTGCACCCTTTTTGTCCCAGTCCAGACTGAAATTCAGTCGTTCACAATAATACTGACCATTACACAAACACACAACGTACAAGTTGTTCAGTTGTAAAGTAGCATTTCGTCACAGTTTTAATGAAGATTAAGAATCTGAATTCTACAACCAGAACAAAACTAATGGACAACAACGTTACAGCCAACGGAGAACATATTTGAGGTAAAATACTTTGTGAGAGATCCACAGAGCGAGAAAATTGTGATAAAACTATTGTCAGTAGAACAGTGTCGTCTGCTTACTGTTTGTAATTTCTCTATCTTCTGATTGACAGAGAACAAATCGAAAACTCCGCTTTCTTCTTTGTTGTCTGTAGTCAGATGATAAATAGATTAAATCAAATCTGTAAAGTCTTAATTACTTACTTTAATAACTGTTAGGCAGGGCATGAATTCTGAGTATCTCGAAGATCTAACGACTTCGATCAAAGCTACAGAAAAATTCCTCTATACTGTAATTGTAGTTTTGGTCGTGCGAAAGGTTTCCTGTCATTCTCGATTCCGTTATCTCTATCTCATACAAAAAATGCCATATGCTAAACTTAATTGTTTTGTTATCATAGATGACCGGAAGACTTCTGGGCGAAAAGGATTAACCATATCATTTCGACATTCTTGTCGCACTCTCAATCTGACGGAAATAGTACTGTCAACTAGTACATCTTGAATCTCGTGTGATGGAACAGAGAATAACGTTATTTTCTTTTTCGATTTCACGTTTTGAACGTTTCTAACCGTAGAGAATAATCAACTTTTAAGTGTTTATCTGCTGTTTTCTCTAAACAAACATGTTCATCTGTGTGTAACCATGCAATTTATAAGGGTGTGCTATTTTAAGCCCTGTCGACAAAAACAGTCTTGGTACGGTCAGGCTAACACCTGCACAGGTCAAAAGAACAAGGCATCCTGACCGACAAGCATTCTGACGGACCCCCAAACACTGTAGAGTGGTAAAAATTGTAAAATACTGTCCACCAGGAGAACTGAAGCTCAAAGCGTATAATAAATGGCAACGATTTAAGAAAATATCGAGGTAACAATCGGAACTTACAAAAGGCAAAATCCTGGACAGTTACAATAAGTCTAATATCGAAAGGATCAATGGAACGAAATCAAAACTTCTAGCGTACGAACGAGACTAACAGACTTTTTGCAAAATGTTATCAAATATGTCAAGACTTCAATATTTGTCATGAAAATTCATATTTTGAAATTCTACAGTCATAACTGAGAGTTATTTCATTTAAAGGGGCAATGACTGTAACTTTTGACAACGTTTTCATGATTTCTCTTCTGTAAAACAAGTTAACGTTTTTTATTTGTCTCACTAAACACGTGACGACTGTATTTCTTGTTTCGAAAAATGAATTCGAATTTAGAAATTTTTATTGCGGTCACAAACTTATGCATATTTATAATGTGTATATTAAATAAGTTGTCTCAACTCCTCTAAAACAAAGACAGCTCAGTGAATGCGGATTGACCTGTCGCCCGGCAGCCATATTAGATCAGATTGCAAAACAAATTAACTCCTATACGTCACGCTGTAATACGTCATGCTTGTAGTAACTGTCAATGAAAGCCTTCCGGGCCTATCATTTACATGTAGCGCTAATTTTTAGGTATTTACTCTTGGTACTACATTAAATTGTAGAAGTAGCTGTCGTTTACCTAATTTACTGTATGTGGGCCTTACGGTCAGTTTGAGGCAAAGCCAGGATTTGTTTTGTCTCTTATCAGAGTGAAACACGGACGATCATTCTATTCAAACACTGCAGGCCTAATAAACACATATTGCCTGGTCATGAGGGCTATAGCGCCCGTCTATTACCCCGAGGGGCCCTGTGTTACCAGAAACACATCGCTATTCCCCTAGGCGTAGGCCGAGGGGTATAGCGATGTGTTTCTGGTAACACACGGCCACGAGGGGTAATAGACGGGCGCTATAGCCCGAATAAAGACCATGCTATAGGTGTTTTATAACACACCACATGCTCATGTTGTATTGTGATATAGTTTTTAATGTGTTTTGATGTTTTGTACTGCAACAATCCATTGTGACAAGTTTACTTGGCGATGTTTCTACAGCGTTTTCAGTTGTACGTGGTACCACTTTCTTTAAAAAAATATTCTAAGCATACCTAGCGACATCCTTAGTTACACTTTAATCTTTTCCGTCGATGAGCTGTTCAAGTTCCTACGCTGTTGGAATGTTGGAAAATGTTGGAAAATCTGTTTTAGAGAATGTGTTGTCACCTAACCCGGACGCACAGCACGTTCTAGTCACCCGCCATTGTTGCAAAGCAGCAGACGATACTACGGTCACGTGACCGGACACTTCAAAAATTTGGTCAGAACCATTTCCCTAGGGAAATAGCTGTTCAAAAAATACCCTCTGACGTCACTTTTGTCGATCCGGTGGGGACTAGACGTATCCATTTTCACATCACGTGACGTATTCTGGTAAATCGCGACACGGAATGAGCATGTGGCGTGTTATAATAAACACCTATTGCCTGGTCATGAGGGCTATAGCGCACGTCTATTACCCCGAGGGGCCGTGTGTTACCAGAAACACATCGCTATTCCCCGAGGCCGTAGGCCGAGGGGTATAGCGATGTGTTTCTGGTAACACACAGCCACGAGGGGTAATAGACGAGCACTATAGCCCGAATAAAGACCAGGCTATAGGTGTTTTATAACACACCACATGCTCATGTTGTATTGTTATATAGTTTTTAATGTGTTTTGATATTTTGCACCGCAACAATCCATTGTGACAAGTTTACTGAGCGATGTACAGCGGTTTCAGTTGTACGTGGTACTACTTTCTTTCAAAAAATATTCGAAGCATATGCCTACCTAGCGACATCCTTATTGCACTTTAATCTTTTCCGTCGATGAGCTGTTCAAGTTCCTACGCTGTTGGAATGTTTGAAAATGTTGGAAAATCTGTTTTAGAGAATGTGTCGTCATCCCGGACGCACATCAC
Source organism: Ptychodera flava (assembly GCF_041260155.1). NCBI lineage: Eukaryota > Metazoa > Hemichordata > Enteropneusta > Ptychoderidae > Ptychodera > Ptychodera flava. The sequence continues at coordinate 22,909,395 of NC_091944.1, read as the reverse complement.
GTTCCAGTCACCCGCCATTGTTGCAAAGCTGCAGACGACACTCCGCCCGTGACGGTCACGTGACCGGGCACGTTTCCAAATTTGGTCAGAACTATTTCCCTAGGGAAATAGCTTTTCAAAAAATACCCTCTGACGTCACTTTTTTCAATCCGGTGGGGACTAGACGTATCTATTTTCTCGTCAAGTGACGTATTCTGGCGAATCGCAACACGGAATGAGCATGTGGCGTGTTATATTGACGTATATGGTTTACATCAAATGCTTCCATTGCCAAATAGTCCCAGAGATTAACTCGCTCATAATAATCGAGGAGCAACTACACTGGCTTGTAATGTTCACGATTTCTGGAGCATATTTCAACCGTTGGGTACTTCGAGACACCGCGGGTCAGTGAAAGAAAACTCTTAATGTCCAATGTTTTCTTGATGTTGAACATATGTTTCATCGCTGTGCAAGACATTCGCACCAGCTTGTGATCTGGGACCAACGCCCTAAGGAAGGTTTCAATAATCGTGTTGGGAGGGGATATGTGGGGCATGTTATCTTTAAAACTGTGACCCTCTTCGGTATCCTTTTCTTGAATGTGACCCATTTTACCCATATATATATATATATATATATATATATATATATATATATATATATATATATATATATATATATATATATATATATATATCACAGCGGAAAAACAAGACAAATAGCCCAAGGATGCTTAATGGATGAACGGTCAGCTTGGTAGCTAAGCTATCATCTGCGGCAAGTCCGGTAGTCTACGGTTAAGCCTTTATTAAAAAACCAACGTTTCGTCTTTGACTATCCACGTTTTGTCGAAACGTTGGTTTTTTAATAAACGTCGAAACGTTGGTTTTTTAATAAAGTCGAAACGTTGGTTTTTTAATAAAGGCTTAACCGTAGACTACCGGACTTGTCTCCTTTACCAAACTCAAGATACCCTATTTCAAGTCCATGTCTCTAAACTGGTGCATCCTCTTTGTAGTTAGACTGAGTGCAGTTTCTCTCCTAACAAACTTATCATCTGCACTATTCAGAACGATATTTCTGTAACCTTTTGCTGTATTTGTGAAGTGTGCTGCATACTCAAGGGGAGCGTAAGGGACATCCTCGTGAGACGAATCTTTCAGTCTGCACGGAATTCTGTCCATATTTTCCACTTTCGGCAGAACTAAAACTTGTTAAAGTTCTTCTTAGGGGAGAAAATTGTTTCATCAGTTGTTGTTTTACAGGATTTATGAAACCAACCTGTCCATGTTCGTCATCTCTTAGCTCGTCCTCTCGGACACTTTTCTTCACAGAGACTCTCCGAACACCCCGAACTCTCCCCATATAATGACTAAAAGCTCCCTGAGAGAGGACACGCGAGCACGTGAGGTTAATGGACGGTGGTTGTGCCCTGGTTTCATCGACCGAGTTAATGGATGCGGAAACGCGGCGTTCCTCACATTTTATCGCAGCTTGTGGCGTATATGTTTCTTCCGCATTTATCATTTGATGCCCAGGGATTATATTATGTCGAGTGTGCTTTCACAAATATGATCGATGTGAGAGCCTCTACGTAATTGCGAGCGCAAAATGCCAGAATCCATTTACTATTTTTCAGCCAAAGCGCAATAATCCTCAGACGTATTCCACGGAAAAGAGGCGGCAAGGCGTCTTTGACTATCCAGCGGTGAGGAGGAGAGAGGGGGGCTGAAGAAATGGGGATAGACACATGTTCGGGCAGACAGAGAAGTAGGTAGACAGAAAAAAAGAACATGATATTTTTTCGGCAAAGAAATAATGCAAAAAACAATAAAATAGAAATCAAGAACAAAATAGCGCAATACTCAAAATATTAAGAGGACACAGAAGGAACAAAATTATGAGTGTTTAACAAAATGAGTATTTTGGTCTAGCGTGAAGAAAGGCAGGGCTAATAAGCGGAAACTAACATCCGCTTGAATTATAAAGGCGAAAGGTCATTCATTTTGGCGGCAAAACCACACTTCTTTCCTGCCTCTCTTTCATTCACACGGTTTTGCGCAATGTTGGATAGACACGATTATTCCTTGCAAATCATTTTGCAGTAAAATACCAATGCCGACAACAACGTGGAAAAGGCTCCTTTGTTTTGTCAGTAAACTGCCGTTTATTTTCTCCGTAAATGATGACGAAAATACTTAGTGTTCAGATCGATCATAGATCTCCGATTATTGACAGAATGATGAATTTTAGAGTGGAACTCATTTGCCAACAAAAGCGTTGCGTGCTCTGCACACTGCATCGTGTTGGTATGTGACATACTGCGCATTTTAACATACCTTAAGGGGAAAAAAGGAAGAAAATATTTCTCTGGTTCACAAATAATGACATTATTAATAATTATCAGGCTATGCAGGGCGACTGATAAAGAAGGCATTTGTAAAGTGATCTAATCTTATAATGTGAGTTACCAGCAGGGAAAATGTACGCTTCTTCGAATTTTATCCAGCACGATTGTCTCAAAGAACTGAATCTATAGTTTTATGGAGTTTTATATTTTGTACCGGCATTGATGGACGTGCAAGGCAAACTTCTGAAGGGTTTTGTCCTGTTGACTGTCTTCAGAAAACGAACCAGATGTTTACCTTGACGTTGGAGCATACTGTTTGCCAAGTTTACTGCAGAAATGTCCCGCTCTTCCTCTGCCAAATCTGTGTCTCTCGGTTTCCTTTGGCAGAAGCCACTTTCGTACAATGGCAAACACTGCTTTGAACTTAATCGATCTCCCAAGGGAATCGGCGAAAACGCGAACATTTGCCGCGGGCGAGTGTAAGCGAATGAATTAGCATGCCCAGTTCCATAAATAGCTGAAAATCCGGGCGCAGGTGGGATTCTGGGGTTAAGGTGAAACAAAGGTCAACTTTTTTCGTCCGCGAGTTACTTCTTTCAACACCAATCACAAATTGTGCCCGCTTTTCAGAGTACATATAGACATGTACATTGTGTAGAACAATGTGCGCTTGGAAATACACGCATAAATGATACTTCCCGATGCATTTATCAGTCTAATCTATTTTTGGTTTAAATTAATCCTGCTCTCCGAACAGTCTGTAAATAGTAACGGCTAATTGTGTTTGCGTACTATTTCTGTCCTATCCAAATGTCCATTATGTCTGCTGATGCTCGTATCCGGCCCAAAATAATAGGGACACGTGCCAGATGTGAAAGGGTGCTTTCATTAAAACGCCAAACAGTGAAATCGCTTTTATTCCCGAAATAGAATCAGTCCCAAGATGGTATGGCTGCAAAAGTAAAGGGGATTTTTGATCGCCCTGTGACAAAGACTGACTGGACTTCGAAAGTGTTCTCCCTGTCTGTACTGACTGACAGGGTCAGTCAAAGGTCGCCATGTGTTCATTAAAAACGGAACCCTTTTGCCTTAGGATTCACGTGGCGGACTCGGAAGGAAGTGTACCTCCGTGACCACAGACATCCTGGGCTGCAACAAAGCGTCGGCACTTTCTTGAAACTTTAGGAACACCTATGTAGGCCACGACGCCCTGCCTAAATCTGTGACAAAACTTCAAAGCATACATTATTCTTCCTAACATGAAGGCTTCCTATCCTTTCCTGTCAATGCCTATGTATATTTGAGTAAAAGCAGACTGGTAAGGCCAAAAAAACCCAACTGTTTCTGTTCACGGCGCGCATTACTTGAAGGCCTTCGCGCCACCCCTTTTTTCTGTTCCTGTGGAGCGGAGATGGATTATGGAGAATATGACTTATTAATGTTGCAAGATGGTGTGCTCTGCAAGACTACCCCCTCCCCAGCATTCAAATAAGCAGAATTCAATACAAAACTGTTACATCAAAATAAATGTTCACAATACATTTGGAAAGCAGCTGACTGACCAGAACAAATAATATCTTGAAAATAAAATAAATGTGTGTGGTTGCGCGATTACACTTCACTAACTTAATTCATATCTTTTAGGCGATTTTTCTTTAAACAAAAGTTCAGTGTGTTGGTGGGCAGATCTACAGCCTTCCTGCAGTGAACAATGGAAGTGAGGAGCGTCCCCTTATATAGGGATGAAATTTCGTGAGAAGGTATCAAATAGATGACAGCCAACGGCCTGGTTCAATCCTACGATGCTGAAAACCGACAGGGTCACAGCTACTGCATCGTCACTGCAAGAGAATTTATATTCTCCTTCTAAAAGAACACAAAGAAATTCCACACAGGATTGCCATGCCACCCAAGCTTCCTTCAAGAATAAGGACAATTGTAAAGTAAAAACTAGTCCATATTTTTGTGACCTTGACATATTTCGACATCAGAAGCCACTATCTATCTTCCACGAAATGAGAAACATCAACATCACGATAGAAAACATGTAAAAAATATCAACGAGATGACAGCAAACGGTCTGGTTCGATCCTACGACCGAGTCATTCGTGGAGACATTATATCTACTTAACAACTCCTTAAGTGTCACAATATTCTACTGAACAACCCTTTGAATGTAAGTCGGCAATAGACAGGAATTTGAAGCGGAAAAATTAATGGGTTGTCCAGCAACTTTCCTCAGTTTTGGTACGCTGACTCATGACTTACTTTTGAGTAGTATCACAGCGAAACTGCGAAGAGACTCAAGGCAGCAAGGGGAAGCCGGGTGATTATTTAAGGTAGTACGCGCTTTGAAAACAATAGACTTAAACTTTTGCCCAAACTTTCCTCGGTGAAGCTTTCAATTCTTTTACCAAATCAAGAATAAATATCAAGGGCCTCCGTGCAAGTTTGAGTACAACAGACTCAAATTACCTAACTTTTACCGCTCCTTAAAATTCAAAATGGCCGCCTTCCCTGTGTTACCTCAATGGGGAAAATGAATTTTCGATATTCAAAAAACTAAGACGGCGAGTTTTATTACTGTGAGAGCTTTCAAATTAATCCCCCGCAAGACTGGTGGATCAGAAAGGTATTGGGAAAAATTTGAGAGCCCGACTATCTGTCCCCGAGGCGTATTCTACCTTAATATACAAGTTGACGATTGGAAAGAATATTTAGGAGTGTATGGCCTTTTTGGCTACAAGATAAGGTAGGAGAAATTTTGATGACAGAATGGATGTCCTGATTCATGAATATCGTGCTATTTTTAAGCTACTCTTATGTCCCCCCCCCCTCCCGCTCCCTTTCGCTTTAATTGCGTCGAAAAATTCCCGCTGTCTATCATGGCATCAAATCGCAAAGTTGTTTACACGCATAATCAGCACGGCAGCATTCTTCGTTGCCGATGCAAAGAGTATAAGGGTCGCAGGACAGTAATCGTCGATTTTGAGACTTCAATTGCTGTTTACAAAACTTTATTATCAGGCCCTTAACGGTTGTAAAGTGTTGATATTAAATGATTCAAACCAACTTTACTGAAAAGGCATTGAGAAATGGACTTATATAAATGTATATTGATGATTAATAGCTGTCAATCAATTCCCTCATATTGTTACTTTTTGTCAATTAAATTATATAATCGGGCAAAGAGGTTTTCTATTTTGTTAGTATGTAAATCGATAAATCCGTAGACACATATCTACATGTCACAACACTAAAGTTATCATGAGAGTAACACATGAAATTAATTTTTGTTAATTTGGTGACTGGATCATCCTTAATGATGCTTAATGTGATCGTTTTATCTCAAAAATCGATGAAATGCAACATTCTGCGAAGAGGCTAACGTACGGTCAGCCATAAAGAGATGAAGATGCGGCTGGTTGACGCAGAAGCTACGACAGCGTTGAATTCCCACTCTGCGGCAATCGCGGTCGCCAGAAGTAGGACGAGGACACACAGCTGGTCTCGATCGGCAAGCACGCGTCAAGATATTCATCTACGCATGACAACAGAACGCGTCCGCATAGCAACCGATTACTGCATTGTTCGCAAACCGAGGCCTCCTGTACATTTCAGTCGACACAAATCCTTCTATCAATTAATAAATTATATTAACTGCGCTAAAAACTTATTTCACATAGTGATAAATTTTTATGAGTCAGGTCACACTCAGTTCAAACAATTCGACTGTTACTTTTTACGCCCTCTCCCCCGGTATTCACTCCTAAAATGAGAAGTGTATCATACTTACAATTTGGGGTATGAAGTTGATTTAAACTAGCTGAGTATAATGGACAGCTGTTTATTATGCTTTGCGCAAGGCGATGCCTTCCTACGTCTGTGTTTTTACAACTGACTACAACGCACTCGGTGGTTTTGAAGCAGGCATTGATAAATGACAGCATCTCTGGCCCTTGACGTCATACAAGGGTTACTATTCCATACAAACTACCCAAATGGCTAATAAGCCCGTGCCATATTTTTGTTTATTCGTGGCAAATGACGTCAGCACACACCAGCACCGTGTACAGCGTGACTTATGACTTTACCATCCTGTCCTCGTCATGGGCGACCAAGCCGTTGCCTCAGGGACGATGTAAACATATGTTCTAGATTTAGTCCATCCCGAGATTACGATGTAATGCTGTGTGAAACGAGCACAGTTAACAGCAGAGGAAGAGGAGAAAATATTTTATTCTTTCGGGCAGTTCCCCACTATTTTTTCCCAAATTGTCGAAACAATTGTAGGGGTCTAAATTATAGCAAATGATAATAATGGCGCCACTCTCGATTAGACACAAGATACCTGTCATGTTTTGTACGGTCGCCGCCGCATGTCACCATTCTTTTGTTATGTCAGCACATACGGTAAACTTTACTCTCATTGTCGGTATTCATGTATACATATGACCAATGTCGATGACTTTTACCGTGAATACAAGAGAAAATGCAATTTCCTTTCGTTTGTCGTAAATAGGAGAAACTCTTCATTAGTCGGTACAATTAGCATTGATCTCACAAAAGGTCCGTTTACATCCAAAAAATGACACTGTAACATCGGCTCATGTTCATCCTCTGATTTTGTCACAAATTCCCGGAATGTACTAAATGCATTTGCAACACAATTATTGAATGTCACATGCAAAACAGTATCAAAATTTAGGAACTACTTTTTTCGTGGTCAGCATTTTCTTCCGACCCCTGACAATATTACTGCTCGCTCCCAGGTATATGACACAATGCAACTGTGAACCACAATCAGGTGATCTGTCCGTAACAATGCTAAAACGGATGCAAGTTGTAAAGGCAATAAAAACGTCAACTAAGAAAGATTTTAACACTGTGAATTCAGCTCTGCACAAAAAATAAAGTCATTTATTACTTGTTGTGTATGTGATTAGCTATATCTATGACACGCGTACGTGCGATAATATTTTTGCCATGGGACGGCGTTCTTTTAAATACTTACAGCAAAAACGTCAGCCTACAGCGAGCCACAACAAGCCGACACGAGATTATGACACTTAACGCATGCCCACGGATTTAGTAATTCGAAAGGATAATACAACGATCCGTACGAGTAAACGCTGAAGGTCACAGAGGTGTCACCTACTTATCAGGTATATAACTGAGGAGTGAAGAAGGTCACTATACAGAACATCGCGCCATATCCCATTATCAACTCAATCTTTAATTTACGGTCCCAGCGCTTCGCAACGTCACATCAAGTGTTTATATCGGATGACTCTTCTCTTTGGAAAAGGGTGTTTACTGATCGCAGATTATTACATGCCATCATAATAGAACTGTGAGAGCAAAATATCCCAAAATTGAAAAAACGCCGGATCTTATGTAATACATACATACATACATACATACATACATACATACATACATACATACATACATACATACATACATACATACATACAATACACCTTTACACGCAAGTCTATATGTTTTAAGTTCTTATATGAATACGTGTGTGGGAAAAACAATAAAATTAAAAGGATGGACGCGTACTTTCAACTCAGTAGCCCATAAGAGAGCTCCACCCAGTTTATGCTACTGAAATTTTGTTTATCGCTGGAGCATTTGAAGACTGTTAAATTTAATGCGATGCTTTCACAGTGATCATAAAAATACGCTCACAATATACCACGTTGTCATGACTGCTATGGATCTGCTGATGTGTACGCGGTGAACATTATGAAAGTTTCATCAGTGAGAGGATGGAGGCATTTTGCCCAGATTATTATTATTTGTAGTTTATCTCCGTCCTTCCTCATTCCGTCTTTTAAATTCAGTAAAGATATATCTGGCTTATTTCTAACCTGCGGCTTCCTTGCACTTATTCAAAAAATCAGAAGCTAGTGTGCTCCTTTAAGATAAATATAAAACAAACTCACCTAATTGTTTGGTTGTACGCTGCATTATCGGCATACTAGGTCGACTGTTACAAAATTCACCTTTTTTAACAAGAGCTTCTCTGATTGCTTTGTAGCCATTTATCACCACAACAAGTTCCGTTCCAAGCCGAAGACTGAACACAGGGCCGTATTTTTCACCCAGGTCGGCCAAAATACGGTGCGGCTCGTTATTGACGAAGGATGGAAGGCAGCCGATGAGCGGCCAACCCCACGGCCCGGGCGGGAACTTGCTTATGAGCAGCGGTTTGACGTAGTGGAGCAGAGTCAGAAAAATTGCGAAGGCCAGCAGAAAAACCTGTATATCTGTGAGCGGAAGATAGACTTTCATTGTGGCTGACTGGCTGCGCCCGACTCGTCGCGTGTCTGCATTGAAGCCAGCCCTTGTCGAATGCGTAGTATGCACTGAATGGGGCAATGTTTAAAATGCATGCCAACACGTGGGCAGTTGTTTTATGCCGGAGCTGCGTATGTAGAGCGGGTGTGTTCGCTTGAATGCTGGACGTATTTCCGAGTCCAATCATGAACACCGTACGTAAGAAGAGCATCGCGGATTTTTCATGTCTCGTTTGACAGGGAAAGTGGAACGGAAGCGAGGAGGCGTACGCTTCTCACCGGTCACGTCTGCATGCCGCTCCCCGAGGGCTGGAAAGGTATCATTGACTCGCGATTCCCCGCACCTTAATGAATAATCCGATTGGACACCGAGCAGAACGGTGTCATTTCTGGTATCTGTGCCGAACAAAATCGAACACACGACCTCTTTTTATTTTATCAAGGATCACGAAGAAGCAAAATGAGATGATCCCGAACGCGTATTTCCACGTTTCCACGGTGACGATGCCTTTAGCCCATGAATAAATTGCATCATCATTTTCAAATATTTCAAAATACCAAAACTGTGAGCTATAGTAAACCGAGGTGTACAGCTCGAGAGCAAAACTGTTTTAAACTAACGATGTCGCATCTTGGTAGTCTAATTTGCATACAATAAACTTTTGCTAAAGATTAACTTTCTTTTTAAAATTTAGTAACGAATCGTCTCTCTTCCGCGTTGAACAGCGTCTAACAGTTGGCCTACATTTCAAATACATTTTGATTACTCGTGTAAATTCTCTTGCCATTTCTACTAAGCAGAAAAACATTTGATATCCTGGGAGAGAGGATTTAGAAGATTTTTGACAAAAATCCAAAGTACTTTTGTTGCATTTTACGGATACAGAAGCTGCATTTTTATTTCTTTGCAAATATAAAGAGTGCTGAAGAAGTTTCCTTTTTTACGCTGCAACGTGGAATATCATTTTTCTCTTTTGGGATGTTCGCATGTCTCTGTTGCCAAGGTAATAATGGGAAATTATTGGCTGTCTGATACAGTGTTAGTCTTCACGCAAGACTGAGTCCACGGTGACTTTTTTCATCCTTCATCAGTAATCTTGCTGCGGTACAGGTTGCTTCAATTCTCTTTCAAACTTTCCAGCAGAACAGGGAATATTGGCATTTAAGTGCGCGCATGCGCGGAAAAATAGATCCCTCTGCTAAAAAACAGGTGTCAGAATTCACAAAGTCGGAAAAGATAATTCCGAGTGAAACATGAAGAAAAAAATATAAAACTCCACAGTCAATCTGCCAGACCCCCCCCCCGGAAAAACCGCATGGTCTGCCCCTAAGGTCTCATGTTCCTGTTGTGAGATCTAGCTTTCACTAGTACTCTATTGTAATTACCTGTAATCGTTCTTAAAGCAAAATACAGTGAAAATGACAAATAGAAAATTATCATTCGATATGTATTTGCTACTGGTCATGCACAAATACTACCGGAAAATGCAATTGACAAGGAGCGAGATAAACTTGAGACACGTTGTTGTAAACCGAATAAAAATACTACCAACAATTACTTAGAATTGAGAACTGTGCTGTAACATCTTTTCACAAGCACTGTAACCTCTCATCATTGTATCAAGAACACTTCAAATACAAAACAAAATCAGGATAAGGGAGTGTTCAGAATTTACTTCCAGGGGGCGGAGGATTTTCAGGGGGCCATCCATTTCTCCAAAGTAAAAATTGGGGGTAGACAAAAATACCACAGTCTTTTAGGGTGAAATAAGGGGAAAACCCACACCAATTCAACATTTGCCTAGAAGTCCTGATCTATAAAAAATAGAGAACCATAGTAGCTTCGAGGGAGACAGATAAACTCCACAAGTGTATCTAAACTCCTTTAGCTGCAAAATTTGGTAATATTCACGGTGGTTTGTTTTATGCATCTTCTGCAGTATCTTGTTCCACTCCCTCAAGCGTCATGAAATGTGTAGCATTTAGCATGGCTGCATGTCAACACAGACCATACAGCGATACTTACGAATCAAGAGTGTAACAAAATAACAATATTTTTATCCACCATGGCTATTGTTTTCTTTGAATTGGTCAAATTTGCAATCAAGTGATGTATGGAGCTCAAAATCATAGGGTAATGGATGATTGAATGTACATTATCTCAAAACGTAGATTGGGAACAGCCATTTTACAAGCTACAACATATGTGATTTCTAGAATATGACAATATTCTTGATATTGGGTAGTCCCCCACCTTAAAAGTCTGTACCTGCCAAAGTCAAATGTTTGCTAACTTTTTCAGTTCATTACACTCATGGGAGAGTACTTCTGAAAAAAGTGTGACGACTTGTCTATAGTCGGTGAACACACCCTCTTGGTATATTATTTAGTATTTTATTTCTTCATCTGGGTACTTGCTACTAGTATGTAATGTTAAAAACAACTTGGCAACATTTACAACCAAAGTGTTTGATATAGACCACTGATATAACAACATCTGGGACAAATTAATAGTCAAAATAATCAAGAAAAGGGCTATAAAATAAATGATTTATAGTGTACATAACAAAAGAGTTATTCATTTTTAATAATTAACTTTCCTTCAGCAATTTACAACCTGATTTGTTCATTAGAAGCCTTCCCAAAAGTGTGCTACTTGCAGTCCCTGCAAAACATGCTTTTCATGGCCACTAAATTGTGGCTCTCAAATGTTTTGTCATATCATTGATTAAACGATCACTGTATTGTCTCTGCAAAGTGTGATAAACTTGCCAGACTGTTTGTGTCTCAGTGTGTAAGCAAACATGTATATATTTGGGGGCATGGAGAAAAACAAGGAAATATGAGGGGGGCCTTTGATTTTCTCCATAATTTACCAGGGGGAACATGGAAATAAATCACCAGGAAAATAGAAAATCCTTCTGCTTCCCCATAGAAGTAAATTCTGAACAGTCCCTAAAAATGAGACATTAATATTAAATAAATAGAGAAATGGAGGCTGTATAAATCATATCATTGACCCTTGCATTATGTCACATTGACAATGACCTCGCATATAGTACAGAGTGCGTTGCGATTTAAAGTTGAAAAGTCTTTTTTTCCACGTTCTTTAGACAGATGAAGAAGAAATGTTCTTGTTGTCCCACACAAAATGCATGCAAATATCCAAAGGTTACAGTTTTTTCTCTCTAATGAGCGGTATAGTACCCGCATACACTTCAACGATGGATTGCGCGGGTACCCAACCTTGGACAAACGGAACTCTGGACTGAATAATGTACAAAGTGTCCGCTGATTTTCAGCCATCAATTATTGTCTGGGGTTTGAAAGAAGTGGCTCTGTGACCTCAGGGACACTGTCAACCGTAAATAAACAGTTAACAGTCTTAAAGACACAAGGAGATTGCCATCCTGCACTTAGCCTTTCTGAGGAACTTCGAAAAATTCGAATTCTCGCCAGCGGCGGGAACGTCATATCATAAACATAGTAACATTGTCAGACATAAAGTCGTCTATTTTAGGTCTAGGAGCAAGCTTATAGCCATCAGGTTTGTAGTATGTATGTCCACTCAAGTGAAAGTAACAACATTGCAGTACAAAATAACCCAGAAAGTCGACATCTATTTTAACGATTCTGGCTTTTTTCCGCCGGCCTTGCGGGAGAAATAAGGAGTGACTTCACCATTTCTACCCCGCCAAATGGTTGTTTTGAAATCTAAAAACTGAGCCCGACATAGCCTCAGTACGACCACCGGCAACATCACTAGCCTAGGGCACAGTGTCCGTGAGCCCTCATGCCGCCATTCAATATAATGGGAACAGCTTCACCGTAACTGACACTTGAAGACAGATTGGTACATACAAGGCCTGCTGAATGACGCGAGTCTAGGCCGTGGCTATAACATCTAGAGCGTTCCACAAAAAAAAGTAATTGATTTTTGTTTGTTCGCCAGCATAGGTCATCGAAGGGCAGCTGGTGACACCTTATGTAGTATTTCCCATACTTGTTTACTCGACTTCTACATCTTGGCAAAACGTAAGACCGGGATTGAGATCAATGTCCTCAATGACACGCCAATACCTCTATACGTAACTGCCAGCCGTTCAAAATCTTAGTTAATGTGTAGATATCTGCTAGCTGTATCATATAAAAGTTTTTGAACATAATTTTCGAGCTCGTTTGCATCTCATTCATGTATAACGGAAAATGTGAATCAGCATAGCCATTAGGAAAACATTTATCCTTGTTATCTTGCACAAGGTTTCTAAATAGGACAGAGAATCAACACTCTGGACTGTAAACCAACTTGTGACCCAGATTTCATCTGACGTCATCCTTTTCACACACAACTTGACTACACTGTAAAAGTCGGGCACTTGTTTCAAGGGCATTGGTTCATTCGGGAGTTTATATTACAGGGATTGGATTTGGCAGTTAGAATATCTTTTTTTCGACAAAAAAGGTTATTTCAAAGTACAAGTTTGCCGCAAAAAGAAAGCCCAAGGTTCGTACACGCCTTTTGCAACGATTTGGCCTCCAATTATCGAAGATCGTTCATTTTCTTAATCAGCGCTAACTGTTACTGTTGTCTCACAAGTTACTAAATAATATTGGTATCGGAATAAACAACTTATGGTTGTCCCTGGTGTACTGGTAGAATTCTTATGGAGAAACTAAGTTCCCGTGCTCCTTTGAATTTCGAAGTCGGAACTCGCAAGCCATATACCACGCTCGCGACGGACCATACAAATGCATGTGGAGACCCGGCAGTAAAGGTTAATGGCACGATGTTAACTTTTGACCCGCTCTGAATTGGAATTTCGCTCGACGCTCAGACTTTGTGATTTCTTAAATATGCGGCACAAGACTGCCCTGACGGTCTGTGAAATCTATTCTAATGAGAATATGAGTCGCCGTGCAGGAATAAACAAGGGACCATAGAAAGTCTCGCAGTTTTCATTTATAAGTTCCTGAGATGAAATGCTCACAGGAAAAGCTTACTTGCCGATGTCGAAAGAACAATTAAGGTAGTGCACCTCGATGGGGATCGACTTTAACTTTTGCCCAAAACTTTTAGTTTCCTCAATGAAACTTTCGGTCATTCTCTTACTGAATCAAGGATCAAAATCTTGTTTGGGCTCATTTCAAAACTATTGGAGTAAGAAGCGTTTTCATTTTTTAAGTTTTTCGATAATCTGAAATGTTATTTTTCTCCATTGAGTTGAAATAGTGATGGCGGCCATCTTGGATTTCAAATATTGGTAAATGTTAGGTAATATGTTTTTTCTAGCACCAAACTTTCCACTGAAACCCTTGATTTTTTGTTATTGACTTTGTGAGAGAATGGTTGAAAGTTTCGTCGAGGAAAATTTGAGCAAACCATAATTCTTTCACTCTTGGAGCGCATGCTACCTTAATGGCCTAAAAATGTTTACGAGGAAAATTAAGTCAGGTAAAGAACTTACATGTACTTCATTTGAGATTAAAAATGAAATATCCACTTTCGGCAAAACCATGGTAATATACATATTAGTTGTGACGACAGCAATGCGAGGATGAGAAACCAAATCTTTTCACTTTTTTGGCCTGCTTTACATTTTGCAAGCCTTAGACTGGGAGCAAATAAAAGCATCGAATTACAAGTCGCAGTCTAATATCCGTTAATACCTTTCAAGACTGCACAGTCTTTTCATCCTTGTGTGAGCTGTTTGTCTCCGGCAGCGTGTTTTGTGGAGTTCGTGCTGGTTATCGTAATTGGAATGGCGACCTACATTCTGACCAAGAAGTCCCATTTGCGAATCAGCTGGAAATTTAACTCGCAATGACTGTCTACATTGATTACTTGAAAATTGTACAAAAACCATTATATAGAAAACAAACTAATGCCGATGCAAAGAATAAAATCGTGAGCAGTTTGATAAAATTGATCAAGTGCACCTTCCGAATACTCAACATTGCATAACACGGAGAGACAATCTCCATTTGCATCCATATACGAATCAATAGTTCGGCAAATTTAGATCGGTATTTGCTCGATTTGCCTCCCTGCCCACGCACGGATGACGTCATTATGATATTCAAAACTGTTTATGCGTAGGTCTTTGGATATTTTTTAAAGGAGGTAAGGTGAAATAGGGTTCAGTTTGCCCGAGGCGGGCGTTTTAACGAATCAGTGCCCGGAGAATCGGATCTTCGCTCCATATTAAATCTTTGTGGTATGTTTTTTTATGACGTTTACTATGAAAATTCAAAAAGCAAGACCATATAGTGCGCAATAAGCTATACACTATTCGCGTGTCAAATGTCACCACTGTTATCGGAACGGTCGTTCTCATCAGTGAACGAGTGAAACGTGCCGAGAGTCGTTTATTCAATGACGCAAAGCTCGTACGATAAATGTTTGTGAATGTAAATTCCCGCCGCTTCTTTTTATAGAAAATATTTACAGAGATGAAATGCAGCTAGTATGCCATGAATGATATCGCTTAGCTTTTTCCAGTAGTGAGATTTACGAGATAGAAAACGGAAACTGACGCGCATCTGAGACTTTTTTCGCCTGTTTTAAGGTAGAACGCGCCTCGGGGACAGTCATTGGACTCTCAAACTTTTACAATTTTTTTTCTGATATACCACTTGTGGAGGCTCATTTTAAAGCTCTTGATATAAGAAGACTTTTCACCGGTAGTTTTTCGAAAATCATTTTGAATTTTGAATAACCGTAAATCTTGGTTTATTTGTTTCTCTAGCACCAAAATTTGCACGGTGACCCCCGATTTTATTCTTGATTTAGTAAGAGAATGGCTGAAAGTTTCATTTAAGAAAGTTTAAGCAAAAGTTTAAGTCTCACTTTCGAGGTGCATATTACTTTTTCAGAAAGGACTTCACAGGTTTTCCGAGAAAGCATTGAGGAACATGATGGGATTCTGAGTTGAATGTTTTGTAAGTAGATTTAGGACAGTAAAATGACAATTGAGCAAATCATTGGAGGGGGTATGGAATAGTGAATTGTATGTGAATTGTATGTTAATTGTATGTATGTGAATTCTAAAGACTTAAACCTCTGCCCAGACTATAAACCATTCCTTTCGGAATATAGAATGATAAAAATCAGAGGTAACGGTGCAAAGTTAAGTACACTCAGCTAGAGTAACAAATTACCCTATATTTACCGACACTTGAAATTCGAAATGGCCGCAATCAATGTATTAACTCTGGGGGAAATATGAAATTTTTCGATTTTCACAAATATGAAAACTTAATTTAGTCAAAGAGCTTCAAATAAGCCTCCCTCTATACAAATGGTGGACTATAAAGTGTATTGTTCAATTATTTGAGTCGGAATATCCATCGTCGAGGCACATTTCACCTTCCTTCACCAAAGCTATCTTCTATATTGTAATAGGTTTGATTGTCGTGAAAATAGGTCTGTCATTTATATGGCAATGCACGGTGGTATCAGAAAGGTTATCCACTAAAACAATTGGAACTAATTTGGGATAATTGGATGGTGAAGTATTGTCGATTTAATCTACAAATGTTATCTCATCTACTTTTCTTTTTATATTACACACTTGTTTTAATGAGTAATTTGCAATATTACAACATTCAGCTATATGGCACCTTACAGTTTTGAGAAATTTGCGAAATATGAAAATCCAATTATCCCAAATTAGTTCCAATCGTGTTCACTGTATCCACCAGTCGAGACTACGGTTTGAGATGAGTGGTTGACGCAAGGGTTAGCGGTAAGGTTAGGGTAAGCTGAAGAGTCTGGTGGTTAAATGTCCCGTGAGGAACATCTCTAGCTAACCCAAATCTCTGGTAAGGTCTGAGTATGGTTAAACCCCAGGGCAATTAGCACCTAGTACCCAGACATATAGGTACTTGGGTTAGGGCTATGGTTTAGTTTTTGGTGGGTGAATATCCAGGGAGTAACTATCCTAGAACACCATGAGATCATCCAATTCCCTTTGTACGATCTAAGGATGGTTCACTCCAATATAATTATCATCCAAACACACAGGTATGCTAGGGGCTTGGGCTCGGCTTAGGGTAAGTGTCTAATGGGTAAATGTGATTGTCCAGAGGGTAACTGTCAGGGAAACCAAGAGCTGATCTAAATCTCGTGTATGGTCTGAGAATGGTAAACCCCTGGATAACTACCACCGAGACATACAGGTATAGTCGGGGCTTGGGCTGGGGGTAAGGTTATGGTTATTATCTGATGGGTACAGCTCCGTGGGTGCCTTAATCCATTTGGTTTGTCATGAGAAACAAATGAAAACAATTTAACCATTCAAATAAGTGGCACAATGATGATTTAAGGCACGTCGGTCATTGTTTGAGTTCTATATGCATGACATGTATTAGTAATCGACTTTCATTTTTCAATTTGGGTAATTTCGATAAATCTATGTAAGTTATGTTGTCCCCAGTGCGTCGATAAAACGACGCGAATTACGCGGAATTGTCGAATTCAATTCCATCACAGAAACGAAATCTGGGCGATACTTGGTCCCTTAAAAAAACAAAGCCGAGGTTATCATAACTCTCGCGTGTTATCATAACTCTCGCGTATAAACGGACGATCAGATTGACGAGGCCACTCTATAAGATTGAACCGACGTGATTAATAGCAGCAAAGCCACTAAACAATCATGTCACTATTTTGCACTAGCTAAAAAGGTGAGATATGCCACAAATTTATCGTTCGCATATGTGGCAACATTCATGCCTATAAAAATCCTCTTCAAAGGATATCAACTCTGCACTCGTGCGGTATATAGGTTTACAAGTAATAGGCAGGAATTTGTGTAACACGGCTCCGTCGGCGAGATTTCATTCCCCACACATGTCAACTAGAAAGGCACTGCAGACTTGTTTTGCCATACGCTTTAAACGATACGCACAGTGCAAACGCGATCGATTTCCTTTTAGAATATGGACTGCACTCGATCGCCCTTTCGTCAAAACACGTTCATTTTTTTCCAATTTCCTGCCGCCTTCGGCAACACTGTGGTAGCTTAACATTCTCAGAGCGAATGCGACATGATTAATCTGCGCAAAGCATCTGTTACCCGATAAATATGTGTGTGCATGAGTGATGAATTGCCGACAATTTTTTATGAATCAAATTTTTACATTTAAAATGGAAAATGATGCTAAAAATTGTTTATTTACAATAGATACATGTTTTACAAAACTTACATATTATCCATCTAAATGTCTCGGGCATCAATGGATTTCACCAAATAGTTCAAAGAGTCCTTCAGAACCTGCCTGTCTTTTTTTCAGTACTCATACCTTCCTGTGCTGCTCCTCCTCCGTCCTACTATGACGCAGTCTGTCTGTCTCTGTTTTCTGTCTATCTCCGTCTGCCTCTCTCTCTCTCTCTCTCTCTCTCTCTCTCTCTCTCTCTCTCTCTCTCTCTCTCTCTCTCTCTCTCTCTCTCTCTCTCTCTCGATTTCTCCATTTCCCGCTGTTTCTGACTGTCTTTCGATCTCTGTCAATTTTCACAACCAAAGCATGAATGACATCATCAACATAATGACAATGGGAAGTTCGTGGTTAGTCGGCTTTGACACGTTTCCCCACTTTCTATTCCCTGCAGAAAAAACGATTAATTTGGCAAATCAATAATCGACTTTCCCAGTCTTAGACTCGATAAATCGCTAAGGTGCAAGGCGGGCGAGAGAATGAAATTGTTAATATCCGCTGGACTGTGACGTCACCGGAGCCATTATCTTCATTAACATTAACTACAGAAGCAGATTGTTCCGTTTCGTGGGCCACTGCCAAATTTTGTATGCTTCACCTTAGCCGACAAATGTTATGAAAGACGTCTGATAACAATGTCAAAATTTCAAGACCATTTCTAGTTTCTTAATTTGTGTTGATTTGGTTTTATGATTCTTTGTTCTAAGGGTCTTTTACTAACACTTATTTTGTAAAAAATATTGTTTAATACACTGAGTCTAAAAACTAGCTAACTACGTGACATTGACATTGTACACGTTCGACTGTAAAACCGCGACAGCACATAAAAGGCGCCGTTATGGCGAACATATGAAAATGGCTCTTAACATCAAAACCCTAATCTGTAAATGAATGCCGACGAATACGTTTGCCGCCCTGACGTCATTACGGTTCGTGATATTATTTCATCGCGTCAGCCGGAACATGAAACCTCGTCACGATGATTACAGGTATCGTATACCGGAGAGAAGAAGTGACGAAAGAGCATTACGAAATATGAGCGGGGGAAGTTTCATGCGAATCACTTTCTCTGTGTTTTTTTAATTTAAAAAAACCAATGCACCATACCTAAGATAAGAAAATTACACCCTAAGACAAAGTCAACGAGAGACGAGAGAATAGGTTCTTTGTAAACTGCTACTGTTCCTAACTCTACCACAACATTAAGATGGTAGTAACTTGTAAGTTTGTATTGTATTGAGGAAGAGGAGAAGGTGTTTCTTAAACAGGGCTGACATCATCTCTCCACAGACTGCCTAGAACTAGTTAAAGGGACATAATTTGTTTTTCAGTATTCTGCTTCTGTATACCAACTACCGTGTCTGACCCTAATCCGTTTGTCATGCTGAAATATCGCGTATTCTTTTTGTCAACACAGCTTGTATGTGTGTAGTGATCATTGTTATTGTTTACAAATGAATTCTAGTCCGGACTTGAATACAATTTTCAACAATAACAATGGAGATTATACTCATATCGGTTGTGTTGACATGCTAAATACTTGGCATTAAATTACAGTTTAGGGATTCAATGCAGAAAGTGTAGGGAAACCGAAATACAAAAGTTTTGAAAAAATAGCCAAAAGATACAGATGATGGAGCTTTAAGAAAGACATGTTCAAGCCTTCTCGGATCACAGTGTGGAGACACCACTTCAACAAAGTTTGGAACACTGACGACACGCCAATGGTCAACATTACATTTCGATCACTAATCGATAGCGCCAGTGCCAACATCGGAATTCGGAACATACTGGTCATCAGGACGTGGAAGATAACTTTCATATTTGGCAGTAAGAGCTTTGTTTAGGCAACTGGACAATGCTGAAGATTACAGTGGATTTCAAAATAAGTTGGTGCTTGGGTGATTAGAAAAAGGCTTCTGGCGATAGAAAATGACGTCAACTGCATTCATAACAAACGTTCTCCTTTGATAGATTTTGCAACAATTTAAGGCAATACGACGTCCAGTGTTCTCACTTTCAGAACGCGATCATGTAGGAAACGCCAATCGCTGTACCGACCCATACAAACTGTACCGAAAAAATACAACTATCGTCAGCGTTTAAGTTCTGTGCAGTTTCATCGACGGAAAACGCAATACAGGAAATATAAGAATGATGAAGCAGACAGTGTATGGGTGATTTTTTTTCAGTGTGAGAGTGGCAACACTGACGATGTTGACTGTAGCAAAATGAATTTCGTTTTGGGATAAATTGTTGCAAAAATCTATCGAATGAGAACGTTGATAATGAATGCAGGTGGCGTTATTTTGTTACCGCCAGAAACGGTTTTCTTATCACCCTACCACGCTGTAATTCCAAGCTATTTTGAAATTCACCGTAATTATTCCAAAATGCATGGCGACAGTGGAACAACACATTCTACAGTTCCTCTTTTCCCCGAAATGAACTTACACAATGGTAAGAGAAAATGGCCATCGACCTCACCATTGATAACGTCATGATTATAGACATGCCATTTTACACAACCACTTTATATGATTAACGTCACAGTGTATATCGCATGTCATATATTCTTTACCCGCGACTGCTCTTTTATAAAGTGCTTATTAAGCAAGTGGGAGTCGATTTTCATTTCGATGGCAATATGGTTAAACTGAAGGCCGTTATATTCACCTAATTTGATTTATAGACTCGAGTAAATTGTTGATTATTTTTCCCTATTGTTAGATTGCAGAGTGGGGATAGGTGATTCACATTCAATATGGCATTACAACAGATCATTTATGGTATAGGAAAATTATTGTGGTAACATCGATGCCAACGACGCCACCTCTACACTTGCCCAAAAGAATCCATTCAAAAGGGCTGAAACTATGATTGTTCAAAACCTTAAGTTAACGAATGTCTTGAGTGGTCTATGAGAGAGCACTTGAAAACGTTATCGTCCGTATGTATGTATGTATGTATGTATGTATGTATGTATGTATGTATGTATGTATGTATGTATGTATGTATGTATGTATGTATGTATGTATGTATGTATGTATGTATGTATGTATGTATGTATGTATGTATGTATGTATGTATGTATGTATGTATGTATGTATGTATGTATGTATGTATGTATGTATGTATGTATGTATGTATGTATGATGTATCTATGATGTATCTATGTATCTATGTGTGTGCGTGCGTGCGTGCGTGCGTGCGTATGTGCGTATGTATGTATGTATGTATGTATGTATGTATGTATGTATGTATGTATGTATGTATGTATGTATGTATGTATGTATGTATGTATGTATGTATGTATGTATGTATGATTGGTCTCTATCTCAGAACAGGGTGGAGCCAAATGCCAGTGTGCTGAACTGTTTTTTTCACGTGGTGCTACAGCTGAATGACTAGATCAAAGAATCAAAGCGGAGGTATCATTATACATTTCAGTTTTTTTTATTTCTCTCCAATGTACACCAAGTAGCATGATCTCGTTCTCTTGTTGAGAGTCTCGTCGTGAGTAAATAACAAGCGGTCGGATCGACTAGCTTATGAACACAAAGTCAGCAGAACAGATACACAGTTTATATCTGTGTTGTTTGGGTCCCGTGTTCTCAAACAAGGTTTAAAGTATTATCAACTGTGACTTTACAAAGATATCGATATTTCCGTTTATTTTGTTCTGCAAAACAAATACAGTTTCTTCGTCGTCTCCCTAACACATGTTGAAACGTGATATTTGATGTTGTGAACACAAAGCATTATGTACAATACATGTATATAATCTTATTCTTGACAATGAATTCTGGTCCGGCTAGACTAGAACATTTGTCAACAGAACATTGATCCTTACCAATAAACAGCCTGTGTTGGCAAGTTGTCTAAGGATCATATCAGCATGATACTGGGAGCAGAACAAGAAAGTATATTTTACCTACATAACAAACAATATGAACAATATATAAAAGTTACAGTTATTTGAGCCTTAATTAATCTCACTTTGGTGCCTGCTCTGTTTCTTTCCGTCTAACTGTTTCTTTTGTTTATGTTACCTGACAATTCCGAATCCGCAGGAACGATGTATTTTGCTGGCATATAGTCGGTCTCTTGGAGCTCCATTACAGACTATTCGATTCGATTCGTCGATAAGGGAAACCAGGTGTTCTGCTACTATCCAATATGACCGTTGGGCGGCTATGTTATCACACTTTTTTCGCATTTGATATTACAACTGAGACGTATCTTATAAACTTCATTGTTATCATGCTAAAGGACATAATACAATGATATACTATTACACACGAATGTAAATGTGATTGGAAAATCGTTCGGCATGTCCGCCAGGCAACAGTTTTCATTCATGTATTGAAAGACCGGTAAGACATGTTCGGTTGATACGCTTCGAAATGGAGCGAGGACAATGAATTGATGTACATATGTATCTCTATATGTCTTGTTATACGATCCAATATGACCAACAGATTGCCATTTTGTCGTAAACCCTTTTATGTCTAGAATCATTACTCGGGTCCTAACACGTTTCTTGAAATTTGGCAAATGAAAAATGTACCACAATAGCATAAATGCACGACATTCTTTAATTGCCGTATGTACACTGTGGACATGGTCGCCAAACAGCCATGTCGTTGTAACAGAAATGTCTCTGCTGACTTTATTCAAACTGTTAACTTCAAACTTACAAATACTTATTTGTAACTTACAAATACTTATTTGCAGTTATCTTTTTTCATGATTATTGGTCAGTGCAACCGGTGACAATAATATAGCACTTTGATATAATACAGGCGCTTCTAGCTTGTTTCTTGGTTAGGTTCGATTCGTCGATATCGATTTTTACGTGATCGATGCCCGTCAAAAGTTTACGTCAATACCAGACACTATTAGTTGCAAATGGGACCTGCATTTAATTTCAAACGTTGATTTGTATAAATGTGGCTGCAAGACACTAAATACACAACGAGATCATGTATCATTCGCTAATTGACAAGATGATCATGAAATAGTTTTTTCACTAAATTTTGACACCATATCCCTTGCTTTAAAACGCGTTAACTTATTCAGTTCACATCTGAACAGAGACAGTCAAGTCACCTCTGAATACAAACTAGGTCACGCAATCGTCTCCTGCACGGTAGGTGTCCAGCTGCCGTAGAAACTTTCCTTTTAAAGAAAGGATACAGCGTATATTATTCACCTCATTGAAATCTCACCTTGATGAGGAGCGGCCGCGGCCCGGTATGGTTACCGTTCCAAGACGAGACAACGGCGCTATACATGATGCATAATCGTAAACTGGGACTGAACCCCTAGTGATCGATGCCAACAGTGAACTGCGCTGACCTTGTGCGCCACGCTGACTCAGGTTTGACCGGACTGCAAGGGTATACTCAATACATCTTCTATGGGGATAAATGTCAGTTGTAAGTTTCCTAGAGGAGGTGAACAGCATAATATAAAGCGATATCTGTGTACCTATACAGAAACAACGTATTTTATTTCAAAGGGAAACACGCGAGTCAATGCATACTAGCTGAATTAAGAAATTAAACGAATCCTATGGCCTCATGATACAATTTTAAAATAGGTCTCAGAGCCAGTGACCAAAACTTCTCGAGAAATGTTATGCTATTATATTCTTGTACGTTATATTGTTTAATGGAATACATTACATTTTGTCGAGGAGAGTGAAAAATATTCCCGGCCCGTTGTCTTTCGATGTCATTTAATCTTTAAATCAAAGATGAAACACCCATTGGTCATTCATTGATTTTTCCAGACTGGCAAATTTATCATAGACCAGTATTCTAGCAAGACTAGCTCCGATTCTTACATAGGAAGTTTATCAGAATTGTCTGCTGTACGTTGTTCTCATAAGAGGTATATAAAGAGGCCAGAAGGTAGACAGTGCGCCCTCGTTCACTGAAAAATCTAAAGGACTAATAACGTGCAATGTATATGTTAGGTGGATTTATCGGACTGAGGATGGCATTCAAAATTTAACTGACAGGTTTTTATACTGTCAAATTTATCATGGTTGTTAGTCTACTGATGGACGTCAAGACATGTGACCTTGAAGCTTGATGCCAGTGCTGTCTGGTGTCAGGTCAGTAGACATTGATTAACGGCCATGACAATGGTAAAGGTTAACATGACCTTGACACGAGTGGCGACATGATGGTGAATATTCACAAATATTCAGTAAGGTCGGTTCATCTGTTAAATACAAATCAATTTAATGGTTGCTGTCTGTTGTATTGCTGTGAATATAAATTACACAATTCAGCATCGATGCTTTACGTCGTGAGGAAAACAAGTTCGACATTGTCATCCTGATAACATTCAAGTCTGCGGACCGTCCAACTTCCGGCATTAAAGGGTGGGCTATTTGCGTATTCCGCCATTTTCACCCATAGATCACTTCAGACAAACTAACAAAACTTTCTCAGCATAAGTGAAGAGAAAGTCGAAGAAGTAAAAAAAACTATTTTGACCCGGGCCTCGAGGTTGTGACAGAAACCAAGTATCGATTGCCACTGTTAAGGTAGAACGCACCTCGGGGACAGACATTCGGACTCTCAAACTTTTACAATTCTCTTCTGATATACCACATGTGGGGGTTCATTTTAAAGCTCTTGGTGTAAAAAAACTTTTCACAGGCTTATTTTTTCGAAATTCGAAAATTTTTCTTTTTCTTTATAGAGTTAACACAGGGATGGCGGCCATTTTGAATTTCTAATATCGGTAAATCTTGGGTAATTTGTTTCTCTAGTACCAAAATTTGCATGGTGACCCCCTGTTTTTATTCTTGATTTTGAAAGAGAATGATTGAAAGATTCCTTGAGGAAAGTTAGAGCAAAAGTTTAAGTCTTTCACTTTCGAGGTGCATACTACCTTAAAGGGAATCAGTCGTCGGAACTGCGCCTGTGCGAGTTTCTTGTTCACAAACAATGTATTTCGTGCACGATATCTAGATGCACCTCATCATCATTGCAGCAACATTTAAATTATACGATGTAGATTATGACAGACATGTTTTAACTTTTCATCAATCACTTGGATAGAGTGTTTACATTGGTCGTTATGGTCCAACACGACCTTTGAGCGCAGTTCCAACGACGGTATCCCTTTAACGTCACATCCAAGCATTACAACGCAAAGACACGCACTTTTTTCACTTAAGTTTATTCCAGAACACAATTGACAATTTGATCCAATGTAAAAAATATTGGCAGTAAATTTACAAACAAACACTGTGCATATACACACAGACCACTCATTTTTATAGGTGCAGGAATCTTTCAATATTTATGGTAAACGTTATTTCATATTAGAATATAATGAATAGAAACGAGATCGGCGATGAAGAGCAGGGAAATGTCTCATTAATTAAATTAATTAACTGAAACCATTCTAATTATATTCAGATTCAGGAATTTTAGGAGTTACCGATTTTTTAAGTCCTTCGGTGCGAGGCTCGCTGACCTTTGCACTCTTTGGTGACCCTGGCCCTCACGGGCCGGTGTACACACACTCCCAGTCTCAGAAAGACTCACGTTGTACCGTCGGCCGGCCACTTCAAAAATAATTTACATGGTCGCTTAAAATTAACAATTGGACACCTGGGGACGCTTCCATTCCCTGTAGCCGTGATGGAAAGATCCTCTGCCCATCCAGAAGAAGGCGCAATGACAAGATTCATTTGTGAAGTACAACTATTATTGTAAAGCTTTACCTTGCTAAT
Source organism: Ptychodera flava (assembly GCF_041260155.1). NCBI lineage: Eukaryota > Metazoa > Hemichordata > Enteropneusta > Ptychoderidae > Ptychodera > Ptychodera flava. The sequence goes on along the minus strand of NC_091944.1, from coordinate 22,883,777 downwards.
GTACTGTTACACTAATATACTGTTACGCTAATGTACTGTTACACTAATGTACTGTTACACTAATGTACTGTTACACTAATGCCCAGATAGCTAAATGAAAGGGAGCAATGATTTCTAAAACGTAAACGGATACAAAATAATGAACTGAAGCCTGTTAGAGGAATGAATATTTCGTCAAAGGAATGATAACAAGTTGTAAAGTACTCTGATCAAACCATCTTGCGACCTTCGAATGGTACCAAACAACATACTGTGTTCAAGACCAAATTCAATTTCGTTTACATAAAGCTGAAGAAAACGAAAGGAGAAAGCAATAGCTTTCATGAATCAAAAGCTCTGTCGTATAGAAACAAGAAGTTGTCCTCATATGTGCTTCTCTAAGAAGCGTGTTAGTGCTTTGGTTGCGTATACACTAGTATTTGGCTTAGTAATAAACCATTGGCGTCTTGTGTTATACGTTTCCCCTGATTGGTATAGCCAAGGGTAAATGTCGCTGATCGGCGAATGGTTCAGAACCAAAAAAAGATACACTGGAAAGACATTCATTCTGTCTAAGACATTTCAAAGGAAAAAAAGTAATAAATGGTTTTAACTTGGTGAATTCTTCTTCGCATTCGGTGGAATTTAAGATTGGTTGGAGATGAAAATGGAATACCGCTTGTGTTGCAAACACTCTAAAATAGTGTAAGCTAGGTTGGTCTTACATTTCTAGCTCTGCTCAGCGTTCACTGTCAATTAAATGGACCCGTGAGGATAACTCTTATCACGGTCTTTTCTCCCTTGGTGAGGCCAGAGCTATCTCACTAAACCACCTTAGAATCTAAGGTATCCATAATTCGGAAGTGAAAAAGCAATTTAAGAGTCCTTTCGGTTATTTTCATTAAAAGAAAAACAATGACGTCGACACTAGACAATTGAATAGAGCAACTCTGGGTGATTACGATCATGGCACTGAAGTTGTGATTGTCGTAAAAGAATAAAATCTATCAATATTAAAATACCAATACACTTTGAGCTTTCTCTGCTTTTAAAACACTTATGAAAAGTGATAAAACACCGAGGAAAACATCGTTGAGAAAAGCAGAATACTGTTGAAAAACACATCTCACCATGTGCGTTTACAAAAAGAGTTCAACAGAAGTTTTTTGGTTTTTTTTCCACACTGGATTTAGTGAACATGGACCTGACGCACCTGTAGTCGCTACTATGGGGTTTAAGATCTATATTAATCGAAGGCACAAAGATGCAATAAACACATTTTCTTTGCCCTGAATTTCAAAGTAACTGTAGTCCAGAGCGGGTCTAGATATCACGTGACCCCGAAAATACACTTGAAAATTTTCCGCCACCATGATTCCTACGCTATGTTACTTCAATCTAATCAAAAGCATCTGCCGTAAAATTTAAAAAGATTATTTTACAACTTCAACTCACCACCAACTAGTTCTGACTACATATGCACTTGAGATCAATAAGAAGACGATATTGTTCATACTATGATTGCAGTCGAAGTTTGTTCATTTGTTTGCTATTTGTTTGCTACGGTGACTGTCTCGTTAGATTTCTAATATTAGAGTTCAACAAAGCAACAGATACTAATCACTTGACAGGCGCTGCAAAAAACTCGTTCCATCTTTCTCTGTTGAATGTTAATTATATGCACTCTAATTTGTTTATTCACTCAGTCGCGTGTCCGTTGGTTTTGTCGTTTCGACCATGGTAGCAAGGGCAAATGGAGATATTGTGTTTCTAAAGATTCAAATAATTCTAAGAATTTTCTGAAATTATCTAAACACGCGATCAATCAGGAGTGGGATCACTTTAAAAAGAAAACACGCACAGCAATATATCAAGCAATTCGAGACTGGAATGTGGACATGTACATTAGAGTTAAAAAGCCAGATGCTATTTCAAAAAACACGCGTCTCTGCAATGTGTTAAAAGTTCAACCTGCAACGAAAATGAAGACGTGCACATTTCACGGACCATGATATTGATCGCCAATATACATTAAAGCGAAATAGATTACGCAAAAGGCCTGACTTTACACTGAAGTTTGTCACTTAAAATTTGTCACTGAGCTTTTCTGCGACCTAGTAAATCAGTAATACCGACAATTCACAGCACAAAAATGACTAATTTTAAAAAGTTTGAAATTGAACAGGTGGCACACAACGCTTCGCAGTGATCATGTACACAATGTCGGCAAAGAGTTTAAAATGACATCAATATAAACATCATTTGATGAATAACAAATAAGATGAATTATACTTCTGAATATTCTGTGCAATCATATTCCGATTAATGTACAATATAATTAATTACCAACATCTGACTAGTACTTCGCGGATACTTTCCGATGATAAATATACAACAATTTACTCCAAAAGACTGCGAACGTTCTCGAAAAATCTGTCAAAAGCAACATTTACCTACAAAGAATTGCCCTCCAATTTCAGCGTGATTTACAGTGACTCTCAAATTTATACAGATAAATGTAAAAAGTCGACAAATCGCATACAATTGCTGCACAAGGGCCGGTGACCCACTTTATATTTGATTTAAAAAGAGCGTTAAGGAGAAATTAATATTTCTTCAGGTATTCGTAAATAATCGGGAGATATCTAAATTTCAAAATTGTCAGCTTGAATTTCAATTCTGCGAACATTCTTTGAGTACAGCTATGCTGTCAGTTCCGTTTTACGTAACAAGCTCAAAGTCAGGTTCATTCTTTACATTCTGTTTGCCTAACATGTAGGCCTAATTATGACAATGTCTCCAAACAATATGTCTTACAATAGTCACCTATTTCTAGTTGTCCAGACTTGTGGTTCGATAATTGACCAAGGAGCGTTTCACGATTTAAACTACCTTGCATAAGATGAAAGATATTTTTACCGAATTCATAGGCGTGGAATTTACTCCTGCGAACAAATGGCATCAAAACGTTTGTATTGTACACGTTATTATTACTAACTACTTTAAGTAAATTAAAAGTAAAGTAAAGTAAGTAAATTAAAATCTGTTCCGGGGCAGAAATCTCACCATTACCAATGTGCAGCCCTGATTTACTTGTCGGAGCAATTGAATAGAGAAAGACCGTTCTGTTTCTTTCGCAATAACAAAATGAGCTCTTCTTATCACCAACTCTGCAATTATGTACACACAGAACTTCAGCGTACCCAGTTTAAGCTACACCTAACGTCACTCTACAACTTTACACTACACTATACGTTAGAGTCGCACGTGACTTTCAAGAAGAGGCGCCTCTGGAGAACACTGATGCAAAGTAATCTCTGCTTGCCTAAGGGTGCCTTTCATGGGTACCCACACCATGATGTTAAATTGTAAGATGGCTCGGTTTTATCCCCTCTTCAGTCTAGCTAGCCGCAGTCAAGAGATACTTTTACACTTAAACATTTATCAAAAACTTGGAGAAAAATGACTAAAAATTTGTTCATGTACATCGACCACATTATCGTTACACTTGCACAAATTTCACGCATTCGCCATTTTCTCCGCAATGACGGCCCGATGTTGTACGAAATGGTGTGCCACAATACCCGCCCTAACCAAAGACGAAGAGATTCGAGAGTACACCTACAGCCGAGAATGATCACTGACATGCAAGTCACAAACGACACAACCGTATCAATTACCTGTGCGTGCAAATAAGTACACGGTGTTTGACTGTTTTTGTATAGCCATGTTCCCAGGCTCTCCCTACATTTTTAGTCGACTATTGCGTCGATGTCTTCGATATCGTCATCTTGATCCAGCGACTTGTTTGATTCGTGCCGTGTTACCACCTCGGCAAGTTTCGTCTCCTCTGACTTCACGTTCTCCGGATCAGCCATGACGAATCCGTCCTCACTTCGGCTGTCGCGGGAGCCTGCCTGCTCAAGATCCCGCTGAACTGGTTTTCTCGGCTCTTTATCCTCCGCTCTCAAAGTGGACGTCTCTCCGGGCTCCATGTCTTCTCTCTCCTCAAAAGCGCCACCACTCTCTCTCTTGCCCTTCTTCTCCTTTTTCCCCTTTTTGCTCTTTTTTGGACTGTCCGACGACGACGTGACTTCTCCGACGGTGAGGGCGGTAGTCTCGGCTTCCAGGTCGACTATTTCGGTCTTGGGTCTGCAGGTGCAGAGGCTGATCAGCGCGATGACAAAGAATATGAAGGCGATGCCCTTCAAGCCGATAGACAATCCAAAGTACAAATACTTGTAGGTCTCGATGTCGTATACCCAGCATGCACCATCCTCTCCACAGGCTTTGGTGTGTCGAAGGATGCAGGTCAAATCAATGGTTTTACCGTAGTATATCGGGGCCGGGACAAAACCTGGAGCAAACGAAGACAAGCAGAAAATTCAATCAAAGTTTTATTGATCTCTCGGGACAGATCTATTTCAAAGAGAGTAACTGAGCATTACACCAAGAAAAATAGGACAACCTATCGATCAGCCGAAACCCTGTAGGGCACACTGAGCATTTTAATTATTTGGACTATCACCCTGCAAAGGCTGAGAGAGAGAGAGAGAGAGAGAGAGAGAGAGAGAGAGAGAGAGAGAGAGAGAGAGAGAGAGAGAGAGAGAGAGAGAGAGAGAGAGAGAGACTTACCAAAAAGTCTAATTATGAGGTATTGTATCCCTATGGCAAATGCCTTATCCATCTGAGTGACGCTCCTGTGAAGAGAAAAACATTGATGAACGTTACTGGCCTGCGGCAAGTTAACAGATAATGAAACGTACAGTAATGCCACGGGAGATCAATGTGGAAAACAGGATTCGCTGAATGCGATCACTGCAAACGGACTGCCTACCTGAGCGTTACCATGACCACCGGGATGGTTTCCATGCTGAGCAGCATGGTGCTGAGGCACAGCATGAGCATGAAGGGAATGAAAAAGATGCAGTCTCGCTGGCAAATTCCCGGGGTCGCCGGGTCTGGGTATATCTTCGACGCCTCATGAGTGGTACCGGCCGCGACATCGTAGGCGAGGTTATCATCGGCGGCGTCTCGCTGCAGCTTCGTGTCGTTCCGGCCGTTGGGAGACGGCGTGCTCAGAAGTGATGACATTGATATATTCGCCTCGCTTGCTGCCACACATTCGCATTCGACGAATTTCTGAGAGACAGACAGACAGAGACAGACAGACATAGAGAGACAGAGAAAGAGAAAGGGAGATAAACTATTATAATTTGAAAACGCACATCGCAATTGCAACAGGTGTCATCTTGCCTGAAAACAGCGTTACTCCATTCAAAATTTTTGTTTTGTTTTGTTTTTTTAAATTTCTATTTGTATTTCATTTCACTGGGGAGGATGTTGATTTCTCTGCCGCAGATAATCGAGTTTTTCTTGAATCTTGTCAGTTTGCCGATATATCTGGTTCAAAAAGAGCCAATTTTGGCAACATGTATAGTTATGTATAGTATAAACAAAGTGTACCGACAACAGTACGACAATGACTTCTATGACACTACTCCCAAATTCTCCGTAGGCTGAGAACCTGACGGAACCATAATGATGTATGAATGGCAAATAGCGACATTCGACAAACTCGTTAGGTGAGCATATTACGCGAGATATGGACAGATGGGTAGAAGACTTTGAGGCATCTCACCCCATCCACTTGGCTCGTACAGCCAGCGTAACAAGGCGAATAGTAGGTCACCCCATTGGATCCACAGACAGGGTTGTACGCACGCTCTGTGCAACCGCAGTCCTTATTACAGGCCGCGGACAGGCCAGTCTCTTTCAAATCGTACCTGTAAGCCAAGGACAACGATAAGCATATAAGCAATGAGATATGTGCGTATATTATGCAGGTTTCGGTAGCGCCTTTATGATGATAAGGGACAAAAGCTGTGGCATATGTAATGGAGTCTTGATGGAGTCTTTTTTCGAGCGTGAAGGTCATTTAAGTTTCTGCCAACGTGCAGACAACGCTCGCCTCATGTCTACCCACTGCCTACCTATATACATGTACCTGGTGCATACTGTCGACATACCTACGTATGTTATACCTATATCCAATCACTTATTTACATAAACATAAATTATTAAAGAATAATACACAAATACATTGCACTGTTGTTCAGTGAAATTAATCTATCCGAATATTCCATAGAAATAACAATATAACAATAGCAATAAGATAGGGATATACAAACATACCCTTTGTAGTAGCTGACGCTCGCTCCGGCGAAGACCGGAGAGTCGCACCCTAGCAACAGTTGCAAGCCCATCAGTACGGTGGAGAAGAACGCCAAGATAACGAGCAGGATTAACATTCCCCGTCGACTCATCTTGAAGCGGTAGATAATGACGCCGATGATGATTACCCCGACAACGAAGGATGGAGCCGGCACGCACGCTGTGAGTCGAAAAAACATTTATGAGACACTTGGATTTGATGGAATATGCGCGTGTGTGACGGAAATTGGAAAAAAAGACACCGGGGAGAGACAGTGGGCAAACCACGCTGTTTACTATGATGGACAATCTCTCCTACGTGACTATTTTAATACAAAAGGCTTGTTGTGTTTATCTAATTTCTCTCTTATTTCACCCGTCATATTTTTTATCATTTTCCGTTCCAAACAATAAGAGATACCTCGTCATCTTGCTAAGTTTTGATATTTGTCGTAAGAATGAAAGCATTCAAAATATCAAAAAAAAATCCATAGCAAATGGCTGGAATATCTGAAGAAACTATAATTCAGAAATGCAAAGACATTTTATTGAGTGTTTGAAACGATCACTGGGATTTATCAATTCACAGACACGTCGTCAGGACTTTGTGATCGATGAAGGGCGCCACCTATCAGCAAAAAAGGGAAAATGAAATTTGTATTGCAAAGTCTCAGCTGTCTGTTTTACCTTGCGTTTATTACATATTTTTTTTATCAAACGGAATGTTCTTTCACCCAAAATGGCGGCAATATGTGGCGTGTTAGCGTATGCATGTCAATGATGTGAAGTATGCATAAGACGACAAATAGAACACGACCAAACGAAACATTTGATTTCATTGCCTGAAACGCATCGTTAAACAATTAAATCGCGCGCACTGGAGAAGACATCACAAGATTATTACATTTCACCCTGAGCACCACATTCTACGAATCGATGGAACGAGGTCACATTGAAATCTATACGGCTCCCATCTCACTGTGATAGATATAACGCCCGGGGTCGCACGGGAAAATACTTTATTATATTTATTGACGGACAGAAGATGTGCTACGTTAATAACGCTTATTGGAAATGGCCTCCAGGTGTGTGGAGAATGATCAATAGTGAGGTCTTCACATTGCCAGGTGAACTGTACCAATCTTTTATATCCCATTTCTATGGAAATCACATGGCGTTCAGCGGGACGACCAGTCGCGTATGTTGCCCGAGGCAGATTTCGTAGAATTGAAGCTCCATCGTCATCAGCGACTTCTTTGTTGTATTTCCGTTACTTTTTGTTCCGTTTGTAGAGTGCGGTTTCTTGTTCTTCTCTCGATATAATGTCGAAATGGCAACGCAGCCTGTGTGTGTTGTTGCTCTTCTTCTTCTTGTTGTTGACGATTTTGAGAGTAGCACAAGAACTAAACCGTATTATGGGGCAGTTTATTTTGCTAAAATGTGGTGAATTTGGCGTAAAACGTCCCGCGTATCAGTAGAAGGATTCTGTCTATTGACAGGCGCCTGTCAGCTGCCGGATTCTGTCTACTGACAGGCGCCTGTAAATAGCCACGGCCTAATAAATATGACGGAAAGTACACCAAACGCTACTGATAGAGCTGAAACCATGTAGTTTCTTTGAATCGTATTCCGACATTCTTTTAACCCTTTCACCACCATTGTTTTGTCCAACCCTGTTGTTTTCTATGGTAAAGTTGGACCTGTATACAGGGAGATGGGGTGAAAGGGTTAAAGGTAGAATGGGCCTCGCGGACACTGACTCTCAAACTTTTACACAATTATTTTGGCCCACCACTTGTGGGAGCTCATTTTGAGAAGTAGATACAATTTTCACAAGCTTAGTTTTGAGAAAATAGGAAATTTTATTTCCCCCTTCAGAGATAATACAGGAATGGCGGCCATTTTGAATTTCAACTATTGTTAAATATTGGGTAAATTGTTTCTCTGGTACCTAAATTTACACGGTGACCCCCGATTTATATTCTTGAATTTTGAAAGAATGGTGGCAAGCTTGCTTGAGGAAAATTTGAGGGAAAGTAGAAGGCTTTTAATAACGAGGCGCGAATTACCTTAAACATTATATTTAGATAAGTTTGTGTGAGTTTCTTACCCATAACAAGGTCAGCGAACGAGGCGCTGATGCCATACTGGGACTGCAGATACTTCGGCAGAAAGAGGTAGTAGCCGGCGGCGAAGGCCAGCTCACAGCAGGCGCCGATACTGATACACACGTAGGTGCAGTTACTGAACAGCCGCTTGGTTGTGCCAGGCATATCTGTGAAAATGCGACAAAAAGTAACGGACAATAAGAAATTGATATGATAGACTGTCACCTGTGTTAATATAAACGCACTAGCCAGCTTTGCATTCCGAGCACGAACGCGGCTTTATCGGGACATCAGATGCACTGCAGGTTTTCACGCGTTGCCGACAGCTTACGTTGACCTGTCATGCTGTAGCCGGAAGGGTAATATTAGCGCAGTTAGCTAAAACGACCATTCCGTCTTTCAACAAGGTTACAGAGATCCCTCCTCCCCTGTCCTTTCGGCTGCATCATCACGCTGACAGACTCGACGTAAAAAGTGACGTTTTGATCGATGGGGGTCCCGCTCCGTAAATGCCAGGTATATAGACAGCATAAAAATTCACAAATATTGGCCCCGCAGATGGAGGTTATGCAAAAACTCGCCATTAAAATGTCTTGCACGATTTAGCCTGATAATAAATCTGAACACTAAAAACCATAAACAGTATATTACTACACTTGACGCGTCTTTTGCTATTGATACATTAACTTGGTGCTGTAGCGCGATATTTTGGCGCGTTTTTTTTTTAAATTTATGTTGTTGCATGAAGTGTGTTAATAATGTCACTTAACGTCCCAACTGTGTTGGTCATCATACTGTCCCAACGGCTAATTTCTTCTGCTACCTCACTTGCTGTTAGCAGATAAACAAGCTTCTCATTCAGGTCGTCGTCGATAAAACTTAACCGATGAATAGGGCACGCAAAACGTTAGAGATGTTTGAAGTCATTTTACACATAGGTACCAGTGAGTGGATTTTTTTATCCATATCATAATTTGATTTTTATTGGTCCCCCTTTCACCTTTTAATGTAAAACGCACTGAGATATTGTATAATGACAATGTGCTCTATAAAAAGCAAAAATTAAGATTATCAACGCATAAAATTTGGACTTTATTTTACGTATTCTTGGCCTACTACATCGAATTCTTATCAATTACATATTATTCCCACAGGTGGTGCTAATCTATTCCCTTCACGCATGCGCATAAACGGCTCTCCGGCTAAAGCGCTAATTTGCATTACTTCAAGACTATAGGGTATCCCAAGATCGAACATCGGATATTACGCACACAGATAACCAGTGCAGGGATCAGCTGGATTTCAAGGCCTCAACGCCGTCGGCGCTCTCTAATCCCAGGTTATCCTCGTGTCTTTCATGTTGGAAAGTCCCTCTTTAGCTATAGTATGATGCAATTCATGCTTCCCATCATTGTGCGTTACCAGGTTCGATATTTGAAAAAGAAATGCAGCGTGGGTCATATTACCCGAGTGGTAGGAAAATATAACTGAACGCAGATGCATTCGTGTGTGCGACGGCTCACCTTTGACCCTTCTCGGCAATTTTCTGGGCCGCATCACAATTTCCGTGCCGGCTGCCTCCTGCTCCTTGGTGAGTTCACCTTGCTGGGTCTCAACCTGTTGATCCTTCACCGCGCTACTGACAGGCTGCCACTCCACCCACAGCTTCTTCGGGAAGCACCAGAACGGTATCGAAGCCACGAAGACCAGGGCTCCCCCTATCAGGATGCCCAACCACCAGGCCGCAACCCAGCGAGGATCCTCACGGGAGAGGTCAGTTTCGGTGTTGTAGAAGTCGACGTACACCTGTCCCAGCAGCCAGCCGGCTACAAAGCCAATGATGGGACCCAAGCCAAACATACTATCGAAAATACCTGAAAGGAAGAGGAAAAGAAGAAAGTGGATTCTTAATAATTTTTAAACGTTATTTAAAAACATATGTACCGCGATCAATAACGTGTGACCTTACACAGCATATGTGTCATAGTTCAAAATGAAACCATATTCGAAAAAGATATTGAGGTCAATCACCCCCCGCGAGCCACGGTTTCCATGGGTACCATAAATGATATATGGCAAATGCAAATATTACGATGAATATTTAATTTAACGGCCAATGATGAATATACAATTTTAACGACCGCGTCGTTACAGGGAGTCGGAAGTACCGAATTGAGAAATAATGATTTTTAACCAAAAGGAATGAGGCTATAAGGCAATAAAATGAGACGGGTGATTGGAAATGCGTTGTGAGTCATTCGTTTGAGCTTGTCTCTTTGTTCCCTAGGGCGTTACAGCCGATCTAGGGCTGTGTATGTGTGTGCACCGCGCAAAGGAGTCTCTCCAATCATATTTAATATGAACACATCAACAAGACAAGTTCACGTACATTATAACAAAGACACGTCTTTGTCTCAATTGTAATTTGTGAGGAAAAAAATAATTTTATATAAAACATGCAGGGGAGCGCGAGCGAGTGAATACTTCGGACAAAATACAGTCAGTCGAAGTAATTTTTTTCGAAAGATACAGAAGAAAGGCGAGGAGTAGACACATGGCATTGATACTGCGAAGCAAACTCAACGGGTAGAACAAAAAGGGATACAAATTATTTCTCAATAACATTATCATAATTTCGACATCTCGCGGGAAAAATTAGTTTGGATTGAGGAAGTAGAGAATAATAAGCTATTGTTAATCCAAAAGAACTCAGCAACCGAAATTCGGATTAAATTATATATGTTGACAAAACCCCGATGTAAAAAATAAACATTTTTCCCTGAGCTTACGCACTAATTGACGCAATCATTGCGTTCACCTTGTTTGTGATAAAGGTTACTTTTTATCTCGCGATGAATAATGTTTCCCATATTCCGCTAATTATATATGATCATTACGGCTTGAACGACGATCCTCTCCAATCCATTAATTGCCATGGCAACAGAGGCAGGAACGTCTCTCATTCTAGAAAAGTCGGAACGACGCGAGTTGTCGATTGCAAGCTATGACCTTGGTTGATTTCGGTCCGCGTACAACGCTGCAGTTAGTTTTTTGGGGGGCATATATTCTCATGCTGTATTCATTTTGAAATATTGACTTGCGTGAAACAGCATTATATATGCTCGGCATCATCTTGACATATTCCTTCGGCTCACCTTTCATTCCAATTTTTAGGAAGAAAAATAGGATGGACATTAATTTTGAAAATCGCTTGGGCTATGGGAGTACGACCAGATGAATATATTGACCGGGAGAGTAGCATATGCAGGGACACATGCGGGCTGTATGAGAACTAAAATAGCTCAGTGAAGAAAACAACTTGTATGCCAGCTTATGCTTCTATGTATCAAACTACCATCCGCATTTTCACCTATTCTGCCGGCTCGTCATCAAAGCTTACATTTGACACGAATTCGCCGAAATAGTGACGTATCATTTCGCATTATAATATCAAAGCATGACAATATCAAGCCGTCAATAAAAATGACGCGACCAAAACACGCTTGGCGCCTGACGCTCAACAGACAGTTCCACGCCCAGGCGACATATTTGAAGCCGGAGCAACGCATACGAATTCCCCTCTGAGCAGACCAGTTGCATATGTTAACAGCTTGGATAGCGTGATGTCAGGAACTCGCGGACGAAGTCGATGGGGGCCACAAAGGACAACACCATACATAGGATAGGGTAGGCGGAGCACTGTAGAATAATCGCTCCAGGTGTGACTCAGAGACGGTTCATGACACACTTCTTTCGTGAAGCATGTCGATGGAATAAAAAATAAATAATGGAGTGAAATAAAATACACTGCACGACTCGGGCTTTGCTAAAGTACTTTCCAAGCAGTACAATATCTTTTCACCTTGTTGTTCACCAATGATGGCTTGCTAAAGCTTCCCTGAAAAACCGCCACCGATATTTATTGAAAGACATTTCAGACAAGAGTTTCATAATCTGGGGAATATGAGACGAGCATTCAATGTCAGGTCGAATTTCGCCCTGGCGAGCGAGGCAATCTTGATGGTGTTTGGTTTATTCCATACGGCATTTTCTCTGTGCTGGATGGCTGTGTTTATTGTTGCATTCACCTCAGCCATACAAAGAACAGTTCCTTTTCGATTCGCTTGCACTCAGCATCACGCACCGCATCGAACAATATCGACGTCGGGCAGAAAGAGACATCGACAGCCGGTGTAAATGACACGCGGTTGTGATGGAAACCAGACTTATTCAATTCCTCGGCAAAGAAGGCTCGACAACACAACTATTAAAAGCAGACACATTACCCGTTCATCTGTATTCAATGCAACAGTCTCCAAGATCACCGTTCTATACACTATGGAGAATTTAATGTTACCCTGAGCGTTACTGACTCTCAATAATTATTCCTGTTCTGATTAGCTCAGTCATTGGCTGAGTTCTCCCCTTGAAGGAGTTTGCCAAGATTGCATACGCATGATGCCCTTTCGATCACTTGATGAACAGTCAGTCAGTCGGACACTAGGGAAGGAAAATGCATAGTCCGTGGTGTCCTCTTCCCAGACGGAAAACGATATTTGAAATTCTCCTCCCGAGTTAAGTAATCTGAACTCCTCTGTAATCTTTTTCAAGCTCTATAGTTTCTGTGTCATTAAACACCGTACGTATAATTTTTCTCGCACTAGGAAGGAATACCCGTAGTTTAATATGTTTGCCTGATAAATAAAATCAAAGGATAAACCGAAAATCCAAACATAAGTGTTGTAAAATCGTTATTGTACATGTTTATCTGTCTGTCTTTGCAAGAATGGGTATATGCATTCATACATGCATCAATGTATGTATGTATGTATGTATGTATGTATGTATGTATGTATGTATGTATGTATGTATGTATGTATGTATGTATGTATTAATACCCAGATGTGGAGCAAAGTCCCCACCTATAACCCTTTTGGAGCTGATTGAACACAGCGTTTACGAAGTGTTAACGGGAATATTTCTAAATAGTTGTTTCCATATTATTGCTATCATCAGAGACATTTCATAGCATATATCTTCGATGGCATTCAGGGTCATAACTGACTGGAAGGTCTCGTTACATCATTATCGTTATTCCTCGTTGTCGCGTACAACCAATCACTGCATGAAGGTCGAGCGATTCGCGGTAAATTGGGACATTTAAGCTTATATGCTTTACGCTCGGAGGTTTGGAGTAAATTCACCATCGTCTGTTTGATTGAACAAGCCGTGCCACACCTTGAAAGGAGAAAGATGAAACCCCCACACCCATAAAGAATTCTAAGGACGGGCACCCGGCAAACTATCATCGTTTATACATATGGACTGTCAATGACAGTCTTAGAATGTCTGATGTTCTCTCAGCCAAGCCTGTCTGTGAATACCTAATGAGGATTGTGTGCGGGGTGTTAATACACTGGCGATGGCAATTAAGCGAAATGGCAACGTGAAGAATGGGGCGAGCAATCTAAGACTCTATAATCGCGTTACTAACAGAGAATATCAATAAGCAAAGCTTGTTGAAAATTAATACAAATCCTATGATCAACATATGCTGGCAGGAACTCACCACAGGGGGCAACCTCTGAATTCACGTGCTTGCTGATTGATAAATACTATACTGAGTGAAAAATTACATTGCTCTACACAGGTGCTGCTAGCGAAATTCTCCGACGATTTCTTATGACACGATAATGCACATAACAACTGCGCACCGAATGTCATGATTGTGCCATGAACAAAATAACGATTTTTACTATTACGGTTCATCAGTTTTAACACAGTTTACCGAATCGCAATACATTCAGTGAAAAATGAGACGCACCAGACGATCACATCCACAAAATAATACACTGCTGTATGATATTGCGACAGAAGAATTTGTGATTTCCATCTTCAGAAATCGAAATTGTAATTTAGAACAGTTTGTAAATAAATCAAGACTAGTTGATAAAAATTCATCGGCTACAGAAAAGCAGAAAAAAAAAACACGAAGACTACTACATTCTCGTTAAATGTGACATAGCTTCTACCGCACGCCAACTTTCATGATATGCACGGGCTGTACTTATGTTAAATACAACGTTTTACGTTGAAGTGAAGATTTTGGAGAACGCTGAAGTGGTCGGCCATATTGGAATTTCAAAGAGTACTGGCATTGCCGAATGAAACTGGCGTGCATCAAATATTGACATATGCCTGTGAATATGTCCACTAAATGAGATTTAAGACCCAGTCGTGTAAACACGACAGCGATAAAAGATCTCTGGCAGTGTCGTCTGACAACTGTTGCAGTAGCTGATACAATGACGCTTGTAGCAAAATATAATTGTCACAATGAAAGCTTTACGTATCAAGTGTCAAAATGAATGATGAATATGTCACATCTGAATAAGATAAATATGGCCAAGCATGTCGATTTCGTATTTTTTGGAATACATTAACGACGTGATGGCCGCTAGCAATTCACTGTCGTAACCGCAGTCGGGTTTTTCCATGACAACGCCTGATTGCAGAGTCGTGAAAACGCAATTAGAGCTCCGCAAGGGACTTTCACGAGCATACTTTCATTGATTTGTAAAATAATTACGTCCATTCTGCAGCAACGGCATGCCTGATCATATTTCACAGCCCATTTCCAACCATTTTAATGAATTATGGATACGTTCGCCTAGTGACATAGCCTTGATATTTAATAGGTATGTTTTAAAGTGAATACAAAGTTATGTTGTGTGTGACAGTAAACGGTATTATGATGTCCTTAACCCTTTCGCCATCATATAGTTTGGCCCAAACCGATCGTTATCAAATGAGTTGAACAAGTTAAACTGATTTGTCAGTTTTTAAGAGAACATACAGTTTCGGTCATTCTACATTCAAAGAGCGACTGAAACTTCCGTCTTACACCCAATATTAGAAGAGAACTTAGTTCGGGTAGAGATACTATTCTGAATGCCTGACTGACAATTACAACGCTTGGGATGCAGCACTATTACTATTATTTGGGTCCAAGAACTGTCAGATAACAAAATTTCGCTGCGGCGAATTTCACGGAACAGTTTTGAAACCATGTCGGGTTTTATTCACCATGAACTCTCATGAAGACTATTTACATAGCGATGCTGTTCTTAAGAGGTCACCTGACCTTTATTAAAGTTCCACTTAACGGTCATTAAACTCTATCACGAATATCGATATCAAAGCGCCTGCATGATCAAGAACTATTTCAGACGATGTTAATAAAACGATGCGCCTGCCATTATTATGGCGCAATTTAAACGATTTTGCGTGTGCTATATATACATGATGATTTGAAGAGGGGGTTTACAATATGTATTCAAAGTGAAGGAGCTTGTGTCGATACACACTTGAACTTGTCTGAGCTAATTCTCGATGAAATTGGGCAGAGCATAATTTCTCACAGGGATCAGTAACAATACAACTTGACAACCCCTTGGTAAACGAAACGAACTATCGTCGCCGCCACTTTCACTCCGATAACCAGCGGTTTCCTGTGTACGGATATTGCGACATCAATCATTTACATGCGTCCTTTACGGCACCGTCTCGAGTATTCGACTCGTGTGGGACTTATCTCGATAACAGTTCGCCGGTCATGCTAAATTAATATCTAGCTTTTAAGCGATGAACTGGATCAAAGGGTTTATTTTCTGGTCAAGAAAATCTGTCTGAAAACTTAAATTATTAATCGTAAATCCACTGTTTTACGTGTAAGGCGATAACAGCGTGAATGAGCTGCCATGAATATTCTATGCGATATGGAGCCATTCTATGAGCCTAGTGTTATATATATATATATATATATATATATATATATATATATATATATATATATATATATATATATAATATATATATATATATATATATATAATACTATGAGCCTAGTGATTTATATATATATATATATATATATATATATATATATATATATATATATATATATATATATAACGTAAATTACGTCAATTACAAAGGAATAAAGTAATAATATCTGTTGCTAAAGTTATCTGTAATTAAAGTTTCATGCATCCTGCAATCTTCAGACAAATGAAATTCTGAAGATTGCATGAAACCTCAGTAACAAATATTATTTCTTTGTACTTGAAGTAATTTCTGTTATTATTTGTAACGCTCTGCTTTTATCATCGAGCACTGTAATTTCCCACGAGGACATCTGTATAATTCGACAGACAGACAGACAGACAGACAGACAGACACAGACACAGACACAGACACACACACACACACATATATATATATATATATATATATATATATATATATATATATATATATATGTGTGTGTGTGTGTGTGTGTGTGTGTGTGTGTGTGTGTGTGTTAAAAATTCATAACAAGTAGAAAACAGGACTTAGGCGTTACTAAGAGTTTCACGCTACATTTGTTCTCTGTACCGAACATAAGACGAATATATATATATATATATATATATATATATATATATATATATATATATATATATATATATATATATATATGCGTATGTATATACACATACATACACACATACATTCATTCATACATACAATGAGGCAGACTGACAGACAGAACTGTACAATGAATTCATCATACCTACGTCCTGTTTAAGTATCAATTAATTATTTTTAACCAGCACGACGTCGCTCCAGGTAATCAAGGCTTGTAAACTCTAAGCATCTACTGCAATGGCACCTTTGAGGTGATAATGGTTTCATCCATTCTCATGAATCCATCGCGCTGACGTTATCACATAATCTTAGGTTAGTGGGGCGGCATTTTCACTTCGGGGTCAAAGTTAAACCAATAGATCACGAAGGAAAATACACCAACATGCCTAATCGTCTGGTCGATATTTCAGCAAAAAACTAGCAAAGTGGCCCCTTTAGAGAGCGTTTTGCAATAAAACACACTTTGGTAAAGTACATTTTCCGACCCTCTAGCATTAAACAAATTCGAGTATTGTGCTCCTCTTGAGCAATCGATAACGAAGATCACATTTCATTTCCGCGCTGGCATTGCAAAATACTATGCATACGTCGGTAATATTTCAGTCAAATGAGCTTTTTCTCACGGTGTGATAAAATCCAAGGACTAAGTGGTAAAATGGAAAGACATGTAAAGACTTCTTGTTTGTTTATTTGAATTCACATAGTGTATTCAAAGGCTTACAACAGGTAAATTATGCCAAGCATAGACACAGAAAGAGCCGCCTCTGTAAATTATGTTAACGTTTGTGATCATTGATCACTGCGGCTTGTGAAACCAGACCTTTTAAATTCCAACACTTGTTGCCGGCCATCCACATCTGCAAAGCATTCGTATGGAGCGCGACTACTTAATTGGTTTTTCGTTATTTGGTCTGAAAGCAGATCTTCTGAATCAGTTTTTGTGGTTTTTTCCACAATAGATGAAGTGATCCTTTGTGCAAGAAGGTTGACACACGAACCGCTGATGACGCAATCCTGAACTCCTACAAAAGGTTACGGTTAAAAAGGAAAAGATACACGTGTGAAGCGAAAGAAAGCGCGGGATAAGATTAACGACTAGCTGGTTATAGGGTGTGGCGAGTAGAGATCGTTGCGACGAAAGATGCGCGGCGAAAAGAATGGCGCGCATGCTGGTTCGTGTTGCAGATGTCTGGCCAGGTGCGAGACCCTTGCCATTCGTAACCATGGTGACTTGAGTGCCTGAAGAGATGCGTTGAGGTCATGCGTTGAAGGTGACACTAAAATTCCAACTATGTACTGGACAATTTGTCCTAGGTGTAGGTCATACAGAGTAAGTTTTTTCCAATGAAATGATATGTTTATGTTATCATGCAGAAGGACCAAATTCGCCTTCTCTTATGCCAGAGCCTGTGATACATATTTATACGTAGACGTGTCAGTGAAAAATGTTCAAATATTTACATGCCTTGTCGTCTCCGTCTAGAGGGACCTAAGAAAGCAATCTCATATCAATTATGAATGATGCCAATGCTGCGTAAATTTGCATATTTAATTAACTATGTTCATTAGGAATGCATAAAACCCCATATACATGGAATAGAGGCATGCGCAATCAGCTATTCGGGGAACTACACGTGACGGGTGAAAGTGCTTATGCATCTCCATCATTAGAATGACAAGAGGTACAAGGCCACGTGGACAAATTTAATTCGCAACTGTTTCCTTCAATATCAGATATCTTAATATTCAGTAAAAATTGCATTTCGATCATCGCTTGTGATTAAAGTTCCATAGTTTAAGACTTTTTCTTGTCACGACAAATTACAGCTGCTCCAATCAACCAATAATTATTATAAGAGCGTTTCCGTCTCAATTTTTTACTGGGTACTGACAGTTTACTGTGATCGTTCATATGTAACCATAAGGAAGATAAACCTGTTATTCACTGTTCCACTTCTTTTCTTTGATTTTTTTTATTTTCAGAGGAACGATTCATATAAACAGACTGACCATGGAAGGTATCCAATTAAGAGTCCCATACCGATGCAAGTTTGCATGTAAAAAATATCAAAAGAAAAATCGAAATGAGATACTCATGTTTTGGCAATAATAGCTGATCAAACACTCTATATGTAGTGTTAGCTGACCTTTCATAGGCAGAAAATAGGCTGCACCAATTTATTAGAGGTAGGCTCGGTTTCCGAGATAATAGTCCTTTTCCCTCGGTATATTTCATATACAATTCCGAATGGATGACGCACCTACCTATGGATATTTGTTCTACTCAATGCGAACAAAAGAGCTCGCTTTCTTTGCGGCGCTGAACGCAACTGCTTGGAAGTAGAAAGGGATTTCAGCTTCAATTTGCTAAAGCTGGTGCCGAGTGATTGAATTAAGTTCATCGAGCGCGCTTTCAGCGATATGGCTTTCTCAGAGACATGTTTGCCCGATTTATTTGATAATGTTCTGAAGAGCATCAAACAGAACGCTTAATGGCCGAACAGGGGTCTCTTGAAGCCAACTCTTTGTGGGTTCTTGGATTGTGGTTGCTCTTGAGAGGCTCTGCTTGCTAAGTGAGCGACATTCAAAGTGATTAGCCGAACATTTGATCCTGTCGTTTGCACAGCGATGTCAATAAAACGCGAACAGGGAAAGCTCTAACTGTACGTGTACAAATCAGTGTGTACACTGCACGGTTTAAATATATATAATAGGAGCCGCTTGCGACTTAACGACTACCGGAGTGAAACCGCCGTTTCAATTTTGTTGACATCGTAATACCCATGGCTCGGCCGGGTCACTGGACGCGTTCCAGGAGCCTGAGGTGAAGTCGGGCGGAGAAACCCGATGCGAGCTGACAGGAACAAGAACCCCTCGGGTGAAGCGCTTGTCACTCTATATTTGGATCAAATAAATCATCAGCATTCGTAAGCGAGACACGTAGGTACCCTCCTCGATTTTTCTTTTTCTTTTTTTTGGACACAATACCGCGTCCCAACCAAAGGAGATGTTTTTTTCTTGAAATAAAACGTCGTTTCACTCGAGCGATAAACTGTAAGAGTTCTCTCGATGTGTTTAAATAACGCGGTTTACTGTACACTTCCTCATTTGTTCAGACAAACAACGTCACTTTAAGTAGCGAGTAAACAAACCAGCACTGCTGAAACGGTGCCTTCATATATAAGTCTGATTCGCCAAATTTTCTCTCATATCTGGTTAAGTTAAGGTCAATACAGAGTACGGTTTGTTTGTAGTCGGTACTGTTCAATGACGAATATGCTGTAATTTATGCATCGTCTTGCCACCTGTGTGTTTCTATGCGCTGTTTAAGCAGCACCCTGTGAGCGCTGAGGGACTGTCATACACACTCGAGCCGCAACAACAGCTGCATTGGAGAGAAAATAAACGACAATATCTGCGAATAAAAATAACTTAGACAATAGCCGTTGCGCATACGTTGAAATCTTTCGCCATGCTCCCGCAGTTGACAAGTTATGTGGTAAAAGTGTCATATTTTAAATTTATAGCTGCGATTATATTCATTTACAGGCGAACACTGTTGACGAGGAAGGGGCAATGCGTAATATCAGTGCGTTTAACCGCAACATAAATGCGCCAAAAATTAATATTTTTCTTATTATATATCGTATGACTCGTTTAGCACCATATCGATTTTTGATTGGATTTTCAAGGTAAAGTATTCCAGCCGAACAATGTAAACATGTATCTACGGGGCTAAATATAGATCATTGTGTATATGCGTTTATAGGAGCCATGGTACTTGCAAAAGCCGCCCATTCTGCAGTGAACGCACTGCCTATGGCTTTGTTGGGAATTATAATATTAAATCGAAGGTGATGACGTAGCACGTTGAATCGTTACCTTCTTCGACTGTGAAGAAAACAGAGATGAAAGAATTAAATAAGCGATATTCTTGCATATAAATGTGTCTTGACGATGGTGAATTCAATTTAACGTTGAGCGATGACCAACCTAATTTCATTTGACATTGCTTTCTGCTCAAATACGCACTGTATTTATATGCGAGTTTTCTAACGTTGTTGTATTGCGTCTAATGATAGGGCGTGGCCCCCAAGATCAGACTCCCGCGTTTTGTGTGCAAGGAAGCCATGTTGAAGTCCCTCGCACTTCTACGAGTAAATCTATGCGATATATATGTACTGTACTGTTAAACCAAAATCGCCTAATACTGTATTGGTTTCATTTAATGTACAGTATGCACACGTTCAGTTATTCATTTAAGGGGACTTGTTGTTCATTAATTGAAAGCATTGGCACGTTTAACTACATTATTGTCCCCTTAAGGCTCAGTACGGGTAGTTCTGTTTCCTCGATAGCTTAACAACAAGTATTGAACAGCATGAGAAAATTGCCGATAACACTGGGAATATGCGTTGTTGAATCCGTCTACTTTTACCATTTCCAGAGAATCGAAACAAAAACGTACCCAACAGGTACACACGACTGGAAAAGATAAATTTTATCATTGAGCATTTGATCAAAAAATATGTTCGCGTTAGCCTTGAATCAAAAGGTTACATCACCCCGTTCTCCGGCGATTGAACTCTCGCTTTTGTGCTGCTATTACTTCGATTTTCGACGAAAATCATATCGCGATAATGGTAGCCGCAGCAGTGCGTTAATAGTAATCTCGCAGTATCGCATAAATATTCTCATCTCTGGGGGAGAATCCGGGCAACCTTAAGGGAGCTGGCGCATAGGATCAGACCGAGGCCATACAATAGACAATTCCTTCAGAATATGTTCAATTTATATTTCTCTTTGTGGCCTGCATTTAATATCCTGCGCAGCGGTCGTATAACAAGCAAAGTGGTGAGTGCTATTCTTTCGAGTTGAATAACACAACTGTATGTGTTATTTTTTTATATAGCTACGCGGGAGCTGATATCGATATATTGTCTGACACAATACTCAAATTTGACAGCTATCGCATATCGTTCCAATGTTGTATACCATTCGGATTGTCAGATAGGTATCGGTCGTAAGATATCGAAATTTAATACTCTGCCATTCAGTGACACTATTGTTTTTAGTTGCTGCGTTTGCGGGGTACAGTTTTGCCGAGTGAACCATCAAACATCATTTTTATCATTTCCACTGTAATAAAGGAGACATTTGCTCCAGAATTCAAGTCACGCTAACCGTGCTAAGTGCTCGAACTGAAAGAACAAATAAAGTAAGCGGCGGTCTACTTCTATATATGTATATATGAAAACAAATTAAAGTGTTGGCAATATGGCTGAGCACAAGCAAGGCGTTAGAACATGTCTTGCAGTAAAGATACTGACTGCCATGTTGTGCCATCATTTCAACTTAACACATTCACGATATCCTCACAGGAGGAATGCTCAGCACTTCATACCCTTTACGTCGTTCTTCACACGGCACAATAGAATGACGTCTGAACAATTTCTTCTTCAAAAGTGTGACGCATTTTGTGCGAAGTACGCTTAAATGATACAACAATCAACATATAATTAAAATGACAATGCAACTAATTTTTACTTCTACGTCCCTCAGATCTCTAAGCCTAATTACCGGTCTATGACCTAGCTTTTTCGAAAATGGGAATGGTACGCGACAGACTCGCTTGTATGCGGTACGTGTTTGTCTGTTTCTGTTCCCTGTATATGGTCAAATATGTTGCTTTTGTTCTTTGAGGTTCATCTTCTGAATCCCACCTGTAGCCGATTTGAATGACATATTACAGAGATAACCCGGATGTAGAAGAAATGGCTGACAAGGTCAAAATATGATAATTACATTAACCTCTTGTAGCTTGCAGCGTTTCATTTACTTGAGGTTTTTTTCTTTTTTACAAAAAGGTTATGTGTCGATTTCTAGAGTCTTCTCAGCTACCACAATTCTGGAGCATTTTTGATAGGAAAGGTGTGAAGCGCAGGCTTGTACGCCATGGGAAATAGAACAATTTTCACGTTTTATTATAACTCAGTATATGTTTTAGAAAGCATGAAAACTGGAACCAGCGTAACGATACTAAATTCAGAGATCTGACATGCATGTCGTCCTATCCGTCAATGTTGGATTATTGACAGCACAGGCTTGTGTCAGACAACCCTAAACGGACACTCAGCGCCACGCAAGTTATTAAAAGACCTGCATCAGATGATAAACAGGGACGGGACTATCATTAATCAGACGACGTGACAGCTATACATGATCGACTTGTCGCCGTAACTGCTATTTCCTCGATTAAATGAAACGCACTGAAAAGGCAAGCCAGAGTATGAAGGCGAATCAGGGACCGATTTTACGATCTGGGCTTATACCGGCAAGATGTTTCTCCTAACAATGGACAATCCATCGGGCGATAAAACATCCATGTGTGTGTATTTTTATTGCGAATAACGCATTGGAATGATACAACTGAAAGTGAGTTCTTTTATGAATATTACAGGTGCAGCCCTATTGAAATTAAACTGACACTTCAAAATTAACTGAGTGACATAATATGTTGCAGAATATTAATTACTTTCTTCATTATTCATGCAGCAGGTACGGCAGGATACATTGTTTGACCCAATCATAGACCCCAAGGGGCTATGGCCCAATATTCAAATTAAAAGGGACATTCTAATTTGGAGAACATTCTTACAGTTCAAGGCTGCTAAAATTGTCAATTTAATCTTAATGCGTAGCTATTGACAAGAGTATAATGAACAATACTGACGCAAAAAAGCGACAAGGATTTTTATAGAACCTCTGCGTGGCTTACATTCATCTGCACAGAAAAAACGATGACAGCTGAACGTGTCCACATTTGCAGAATTGTATGCGTAGCTACTGGGCCATTGCTCTGGACGTAATGGGCCTTCCATCAAGTCCAAACTCTAAAAGGGAAAATCTGCAGAAGGAGAAAGTGATCTGTATCCTGTGTGAGCTACCAGTATGATTTATTCGACTCGTGGCAAAGAACACTGTCAGGAATATTACTGAACGCCATTATGCATCGACGTTCTGAGAGGACGTGAAGACGTGTCTAATGAAGGGAATGATATTTATGCGAAGACAAATTTTCTGTATCCACGGGAGCTCGAAAATTAGCAACGGCGGGCGCCTCCCGGATGCGTCGGTTCCGGGGTCAAAATATTCTGTTCGGTCTCATAACCGTTGTACTTTGCATCCAGGGAAATGCTAGGAAAGCAGTACATTATAGGGTAGAACGGCCAAATGTAGTTACGGAAAACGAGATTATGGAATAAAAGGTGTCTCTACACTCACATTACAAGCGGGAAACAGCCACACGCTGTGTGTATAAGAATAAACATAGACAAGTCTTGCTGTAACGGCTATATTCACACGTTAATCTCCAGATTGTACACACCTGTTGTCGACTATTGTACTATATATATGCAATGAAACTGCGGTCTGTTTGAGGTGGCAATTGCGCGTGACGATTTGGTTTGAATTCAAAAAAATTCGGAGAATAAAATCAATATTCTACAAAGAGCTTTGCAGTTTATGCATTAGTTTATATATTCCTGCTTGAATTGCCATGTTCATCACATATGCCGGTACTCTGTGTCAATCGCTAGGCGATATGATAATCTCAAAACGCTTAGCTCAAGGCTCAGCTCATTCTTTGCTAATCTATACAGCTATTGTATACAGATATCTTCCAAATTGCGCAAGTGTTTCTATTAATTGATCGAAATCACGGCAGCCACACAGCTGGTGATAATTTTTGTGTACAGATCCTGTTCATCAAATATGTTTATTGTCTATACGTGTTGTGTGCTCATAGTTAAGTTAAACCTCTTTGATATTCCGTGATTCTGGGATTACAAAGGCGGTGCACTACATGATAACCTCGGGATACCGCGTATTGCATGAAGGGAAAATCCTATAATCGAGCTCACCGTGTAATCACACGCACGCACAAACTTGAGCCATAATACATCGTGGCCTTATTTGTTATGAGCTGCCTTGGCCAATGATTGCCTGAATCCATTTGAGACCGTGGCATTTATATGCTAAACACCCAGTTGCCCCCAGTACTCTCGCTACCTGTCTGTTGACGTGTCGGATATTCAAGCATTGGTGTATAGGTCTTTGTAACTTACTAATCCCCTAAAACATTTTCTTTTCCGATTAATCCGGCGAGGGAATTACGTGTGCCTTTACAATCGCATACCGTCAGCATCACGAGCCAAACTGACAACAGCGTAGACAGTGTCTTATTTGAATTTTGAGGCAAACAAGAATTTCGGAAGGCCATTAGCTAATTAAGGAGTTAACCAATTATCTCTCTCCCCGTTCCGTGTCATGTCATGTCAGGCTGCTACTAAACTGTCCGAATTTTACGATTACACGACATAGGCAAAACATTCGAATCGTTCAATTGAAAGAAGGTGATTTTATGGTGTTTGGAAGTAATATCGTTTCTTGCAGTTTTCCATAAAATAACAACGCAACACACATATCCATCATTTTTCCTCGTTTACTCATAAGAGGCTGCCTGTGGATATCGAAAAGTAGGATAATTTCCGAGGGTTTTTTTTTCTTATTTCCGGAGCACGCCAGCTTTCGACGTTCTGTGGCGGAGTTTAATAACTCTATTGACTTCGGTGACCTCTACACGAGGATTACATTTTAATCATGACGATGGTCGCAGAAAACGAGAGTCGTTCCAGCGCTTATTGTCTGCTCCTAATCCGTGTATCATTCTGCGTACCACGGTGATATAACTAAACGCCTCGGGAAATATGTATCTGCTACCTTCATTATTGCTCATAACGGCATTGAACAAGTTTTCATTGTGCATCGCGGTATTTGAATAAGTTCCGTCGCACAGCCTTTGTTCAAATTTGAACAAACCATTTCATCTCAAAATGTCAAAGAATGTTTTTGTCGATCTGAATGACTTAATATTTGCCGAAGTGATTTCACATTATCAAAGTAGATTAATATATCCCACATAACTGGCGCAGCTATATGTAAATACATTGCATTCTTTCGTTCTTTGAATTGTTAATGTAAGTCTTCCTTCCGTTTGAAATACACATCACTTAACGTGCGATAGGAATATTTTTATCAGATATCAAACATGTTTCAGGTTTTCGCCAATAGCAATGACTTCTAAGACACTATAAAAATTGATCAATATATGCCCCAGAACAACGACTCTTTTCCTGAATATCCCTACGCTTCCCCTGGTCTATTCTAAAATTTATGAGGGAGTTTATCAAAAAACTTACCCTACCGAAGACACAAAACTCGTTGCACTATTAAAGATATTAATCAACAAATAACCCAATTGGAGCACCGTGCTACTCGTTTTCATTTCACGAATTGACCTTAGTCACGTTAGCGGGCACAAGTCTCGTATTTCACGTGATGAGACATAAAACATGACAGAGAATATGATCAGCATAAATCATGTCCGGTGCGCTAGTGATAATGTTTCGGGAGACAGCGAGACAACAGGGACTGGTTTAGCTGCCTACATCTTTCATACATGTGAGACTGTGGTCCCCACGAAGAATTCTACTTTTGTGATGCGCAAAAAAAAATCCAGGGCAGAGAATGAGTTGCCTGGTCGTGGATATACTGAGTATTTCCGATGAGCTTGGGTGAATCTCTGTGGAAATACAATGAACGGCAATATCTGAGAATAAAGCCGAAGACCAGTGAGACGCTTTGTAAAGGAAGACCTTCACGTAAACATTTGATTGATGAAAAAAGCCCACCTAACTTTCTCAATATTTACATTGTTGTTATTGTTCAGAATGTGCCTGAAAGATGTTTACTATGCGACCAAAATAACGATGATCGCTGGGTTCACGTTTTAATCATTCCGCAGACACCTATGGAGCGTCATAGGCCGCCGCGCACATTTCTGTCGACGACTGGAGGCAAACGGTGACAGTTTAGCCTAGAAGCTCAGCTACAGTGACTGTTTCGCATTTTTGCGACCAACTTTTCCCCGATCTTTCGCCTGTGTACGGCTCAACACCGATTGGAAAGGTTACGTGGTCAAAACGGTTGACATTATTGACTCGCCTACGTACATGTACATACCAACAAACATACGTTACTAAAAGAGCGCCCATATGTTAGCTGTGGGCACAAAAAATAATTCTATGCTATCTAATGAAAAGATCATACTGTTCTATGCGATATTCCCTCGATGGCCAATACTGTAGGTAGGCAAATACTAACTATCGAAGAATAGTTTCTTGTTGTTTCTCGAAATCCAAAACAGGTTTGAACGAGAGTGTCCTTACGAATGTGACACTCAAACCTCTGGGGAACATTCTAAATGGCAGGATAACAAATCGGCACTTTGATTCCATTTTAGCACACTCCTTTTTAATATCAAATGACGATACTTATACGATCAGTTATGAGAGTATGATCAATTTCATGTCAAAATTGTTTCAGACTAAACTATGTGTGTTCCCTGTACTACGCTCGCTCTGAAGGGAGTTGTCCGTTTGGAACTATATTTTTATGTTTGCACTTCTGCTCGCTCTTCCTAAATAAAATTGGAAATGCTTTGTACATTCACGGTATATTTTGAGAGTGCGGACAGAAAGTTAATGGTCTGGTATATTTGAAGTAGGTTGGTTGGGTTAACCGGAAATCTTTTTATTTCACCTACTATGCCATTGTCAGTGAATATTTGAGGTAAATTTGAAATTTCCTCTGCATTGATAGAAAATGACAGACTCTTATCTTTCGTCTCATTGAGCAACTGCATTTAAAAAGTATACCTCTATTACATAAACGTTTCTGACAGCCTCGACAAAGTGCGACGCCATCTTTCAATACGTGCAGGGCGCGAACGATGACAACAACAGGACTCACAGTGCGATAGAATAGAGCGCGGGAAAGCGATAGTCAGAAATTTACAGCTAACGATATCAGATGGATCTAAAATGCAAACTATAGAATGGCTCCCGCAGCTGGGGACGCATTATCACATGAAAGCGAAACTCGCTTCACAGCAGAGATTAAGCCCATATTCCGCGCAACGCAGCGGATATAGTCACATCTAACCACTACAAAATGCCAACCTCTGTTTTTCTTCCATCAAATTAGTATTAACATAGCGGTATTAAAAAACTTGATATTCGATCCTTTGGCAATAAAATATGGATATGACGCTCGCGGTGCGTCGGGGAACATTGAGATGACATGTATGGTCGTTAAATGTGAAAATATTCAAACGTGTACTTGGCATTTTTACTTTGAAGCCCGTTAGACTGTTGACTGTGATTCGGTAAACGTTTGCCCAAGGACGGAAAAGTCAAGCACCTCGTACAGACCAAGGCCACAATTCAATGTGATAAAATCAATCGAAATATTGCGATCATTTGTTCCGTGATGGGGAGGTCAACGACACCATATCAACAATTATGAGGAGGAACGAATGCAAACAAATATTGACCCTCGGGCTATTTATAATTCGACCAGTAACAAAGGCTGGCCATGCAAAAAGGTTTCCTGTCTGCCTCGCACCTCTGAAAGCAGTGGTCACATGGCAGTACAGTTCTATCGCCCTGTAAACAGAATGTGTACACTCCCTACGACATCATGTTTACAAACAATTCAAATATCATTTTCAAGGTGCTCTAGACGGTAGATAATATCGGACAAAGTTTTTAGAGGTATCATGAAGAACGTAGCCTTCGTGCTGACAAAACTGGCGGGAAAATGACCCAAGGGTATAAAAGATGACATTTCTTGAGGCAATAATGAAAGCAAATGATTAGAAGTGCGTTGAACTTACTGATGTACAATGGGGCAGCTCTGCTGGAGATATTATCATCGATGTACGCGACGCCTAGCGTGATGACAGGAGTGGATCCCATACCAACAAGTAGTTGTCCGAGTGCTAGCATAAGGTAGTAAAAGAACGTCATATCCTTTTTCCCGAACAACATTGGTGAGTCGGACTCGCACCGGTCGAATTCGGGCTCCTCTGCGGTTGCATTGCACAGCCTCTCACGGTAGTTGAACTTGTAGATGTCAAGCGACGCGTCAGAGCCCTTCGAGCCGGACGGGCGCGGGCTGTAGGAGTCGCTGAGGAAATGCGGCAAGATGGTCACCGCGCAGCCGACGACGATGAAGCACGCGCCCGTGGCGATCCACTTGGGCCGGTGGCTCTGCGACTTGCCGCCCCAGAAGGAGACGACGACGACGGCGACGAGGCTGCCCACTTCGTACATGCTGGCGAGAATGCCGACTTCTGTCGTGAAGAGGTCGAAGCGTCTTTCGATTGTGGTGATCATGCTAGCCATGAACCCGGCCAGATATGTTTGGAGAAGCAGCAGAGCACATACCATGAAGAGGAAATATTTCGAGTTCGCCAGCCTCTGCACACACCCACAGGTACAACAACATATACCACATTTATGATCCCTGCCCAAATCGTCAGAATCGTTACTGCCCTCACTAATATGCACAACGACATTAGTTTTAGGTGCTTGCTGGACGCCCTGATCGCTTTCCTGTTTGCCATCTTCACCTGTTACTCCAATAGATGTTATGTTGTCCCTGCTCGCGTTACTCTTGCTTTCCGCATCTAGTTTGTCCTCCTTCTTTTCCTGACTGAGGCTAGATCTACTTCCTGAAACACCTGCATGAGTTAGACTGGGCACACTGCCGTTCTGGTGGGTTAGGCTGTCGTGCGAGGAACTGTGCCTACCCTCTGGCTCCAGCCGCGACAACCCTCCGCCTTCGTTGCCGTTTTCCATATCCACTTCGGACGGCGATCTCGGTGCTCTTGTGCCGGACACTGTGCCTTCCATAATGTCTTGCAGAACGTTCGTCGAGCCCGCTCTGGACGGCGTACGACTGCCACTGCGAACAGCCTCAGCCGATTGCACACTGCGTTGTGAACCGTTTATGCTTGGGCGACTTTCACTGCCTCTCGATATACGCGATCTCGAGGGACTGCGAAATTCGGACTCCGACACCGGTTGATCATCGTATCGGGAGGGGATGTTGCCCGCGCTGCGACGGTTCCTCTCCGGGGAACGGGGAGTGCTACTCGCCGGATATGAACGCCTTTTCGCAGAATCACTCAAGGGAAGAAGGGGGACGTTGAAGATCCCGTCGCTCAAACTTAAGTCGGGAGTCGCGGAGCGTGGAGGGGACGATGCAGTCAGATCTACCCCCTGCTCTCTGTCGTCAAAGCTTCCCCTACTTCCTGTTCTGGACGAGCTCCCACTATGATGATGATAACCAGTCACGTGATCGGACAATGAGCCAGCGCTACTGAGCGAGCTGATATCAGGGCTACTTCTATGATTAGCATAATATTCGTCTATGCAATAACTGCTACTGTCTGAACTGGAGAATGACATTGTAGCATACTGTTGTCTATTATCCTACCAGTTTTTCAAAGCTCGACGCCTTCTTCTCTTAGAACGCAACCGGCAAATGAAATTATCTCCAAACTCTCACGATTGCGGGTAAATCGCTCACAACGTTCAGGATAATTATTTTTCAAGTTTGGTTGCAGGCAAATATGTCGCGGCGGAAACACACATCGCTGATTCCGTTGCTATGGTGATGCACTCATCATACACTTATCTTTCAAAGCGATCCGTGGCTTTGCCTGGAAGGAAGACAAGAATTGACACGATAATAGAATTGCGTTTATTGCATCGTAGGTTACAAGCAACATGGCGTATTTGTAAGTGCGAGGCAAAAATCTTAACAACATTAGTCAAGAACAAAAGAGGTCGCTCATGAATATAGTTGCGAGGCGGTTTTAAACGATTATTCCTGGGCGAAAAAAATGACTCAGAAATGTAAAATATTGCGTTGTGTCGTAAATTCAACTTGACATTTTGTTTTTGAACCCGGCGACACAGAATTACTATGACATCCCTAGACATGTAATTATTCAGAGATGATAACTGTTTAACAGTCTGTATTTAGAGCGATCAGAGGAGACATGTTACGTAATTTAAACGGTGAAAACATATTATTCATTACCTTGACGCTTGTAATGCATAATTTAATCCGATACTATTTTGTACGTTTGAACTTGGACACAGACAACGTGAAAATAGGAAAATATTGTAAACCAGCGAAGGCATGTCCGGTTGAAATAGCGCTGAGGGGAAGGCAATGCATCATAACTAATGATTATCTAACCCTGCTGACCCGTGTTTTCAATTTATTATTATCTACCATCAAAGCAATATAACAAGCCTCGTGGCCAATTGTATAGAATCAGCGACACAATCGGCAGAGCTCTGTCGTTTTGAATCTAGCTACGATGGTAAAACATTCAACAGCGATGTAAATAACAAACAATTATTTGTGAGGCTTTTGTCCGCAGATAGCTGCTGGACGCGAAAAAAAAAAACGCTCGTAAAATTTGACAATCGGTCAATCGTAACGTTAACATCAGCCGAGGGAATCGATTCTCGAGTTCGCTTTTGTATTTTGAACGGGTTAAGGCAAATAGTCGGTGTTTAAACTGTGGGAAAGTGTCTGGGTTTCTATTCAACGCTCTCAAAGAGAGCCACTGTGGTACGACATATCTGCAATACTCTTTCCCGTATCATGTTGCTTGTTTATATCAGTCAGTCAGTGCGGGACATCATTTCTTCTTTACAAGTCTCCATCATTCTCGTGTATGTATGTATGTATGTATGTATGTATGTATGTATGTATGTATGTATGTATGTATGTATGTATGTATGTATGTATCTATCTATCTATCTATCTATCTATCTATCTATCTATCTATCTATCTATCTATCTATCTATCTATGTATCTATCTATGTATCTATCTATGTATCTATGTGTGTAGATATGTACAGTATGGAGGGTATATCTGTCTACATTAATGTGTGTGCGTATGCACTGATACATACATGCATGCATGCATTCATGCATACAACATACATACATACATACATACATACATACATACATACATACATACATACATACATACATACATACATACATACATACATACATACATACATACATACATACATACATACATACATACATACATACATACATACATACATACATACATGTTAAGGTGTATGTTGCTAGTAAACGCACACTTAGCTTTTGCGCCGTTTTCTGCACATCGTAACTTCTACTCCTTGCTCATTTTCACAATAATTGCGTTCCCTTTTGCCTACTAGCGATTAAAGGAGTGATAGAGCTTGACCTTCTCGTAAATATCGATGTCAGTATAGAAGTAGTAAATTAAATTCCTAATTTTCCTTCACGCTTGGAAGCAGATGATTAGCACGAATTTCATATCAAATTACCTTTTGCCACGTTTCTGAAATTTAGAGCGCCCAAAAAATCGATTACGTGTAGCTGATACAAAATATAGTATCAAACCATAGTTGCATTTTGTTTTGTTTGAATTAGCGCCACTATTTCTGCATAGAGCAGCGTTGAGGTACGGAGGATCCAAATATTTTTCGTAGAAATGGGTTATATTTCTAACATACTAACTGATCCCCTCCGATATCGCGAGCAACAGATCAGGGTCACTAAGTTTCTCTATCATTCACTAATTTGTTTATTTACTTATTTTATTTATTGGTTTATTCAATTATTCGTCCTTTCATAATTCATTTGTTCATTTAGCTAAACTTCATCCATATATCATCGGCTCCGTGCTTCACAGCTGCAGTGCCGCAAAGTGCCCTACAGCAAGTAAACAGCGTTGTCCTCGAACTTGTTGGAGTCGGTTATCGACCCGGGCACAGACACACGTGTCACGTGCAGTGCAGCGCACTTACCACGTGACTTTAGTACAGCATACTGAACGCACTTATTTCGTCAACAATGGGTATGGGTGCCATGCCAGAGCTCAGAGTCGACTAGTGCGGGTTCACTGACTATATTACGAAAGGGGAACAGGATATAAATTTCAATACCAAGATGATTCTATATTTAGCTAATGTATTTCAATGCACCAATTGAAATCAATATTAAAGATTACCTGCTGCCCTTCTTCAAGTATTCCATATTTTTAAAATTCAGATTTTGTGAATTTTTAGTCCCGACTTAAACTAAGTTGTCAACAATGACACTGCGCAGTGCATATGTTTGTTTGTTTGTTTGTTTGTTTGTTTGTTTGTTTGTTTACTGTAATAATAATCTGTATTTCAACATTTTTTAGGAAAAAGGTAAAGGACATTTACTTGTTTTATGGTAAAAAATAAACGTATCACGTGTTAAAGCTATTGTCTTTTTAATTTGCATATTTAAAACATATGCTGCCTGTATTTTTGCTATATACCTCTTCGCTTTCACCAGACTTTCAACGTAGTTTTGAGCACAGTCCCTCTAGTAGAGGGGATAGAGGGACTGTGTTTTGAGCATCAAGCAACAATACGTCGCTCTTTCTAGCCAATGCACTCCGGTGCGCATTTCACTGTCCAGATGTTAGTCAATATACTTTGACCTCATGGCCTACAGTGAGTCAAAGTTCATGGCCTTGTGAACTTAGCAGACGCGGATAGGACGGGAGCGACATACTAATTTGCTTTTATTTATACACGCTTTTTTTCAAGCGTTGATATAAGTGTGAGAAGAAAGACATAAGGCCTCTTGTGCTACTGTTCGATGCAACGGTTTCAGTAATTGAAACTGAATGGCAAATTCTGTTATCAATTTTGTCAAACCAAAGAGGTGTTTCAACTTTGTTCTGTGTGAGAAATAACTAACACAAGCCATTTTCGCATCAAAGAAACGATTATTTCTGTAACAGGGTGTCCTTCTATCTGCGTATTTGTGCAAAAACAAAAACTCGGAAAACTGCTGACAAGTTCATGGGTATGGTGTTACGATGGTGAAACGTTTAAATCTGCGATGTCTATGGTTTATTTCCGCCGTCGCGGCATGGGCACTTTAACTACATCGTCAGTCACATAATGTGTCAATTTACAGTCGATAGTCCCTTCTGTCCTCATTATCTAAACTACAAACGTAGTCAAGTGTCGCGCATAGGTATATATTACTATTTTTACCCACGGTGTATAAAGTGAAGTTAATGGCCGGAAATGTGTTCAATTGTCCGGTTAGCCCAACGAATCCCCTGGCTTAGATGTTGACCATGGGCTTTCAAGAAGGAATGATAAGGATTCTTACATATGTATATTTTTCCTGTTCGATTTTTCATCTTCAAAAATTTAAAAAAATTGTATTACTGATTTGCAATACCACAAATACTGTTTTTCCCCACATTTTCGAATTTGTTCTAATTGACCCTTTTGTGAATTATGTTTCTCAGAACGGTGTCATGGCTGCAAATATCTGTTCAAACGTTTTCACCCTGCAAAATGTTCTATCCCTTTTTTACAACCCCTTCCGAGATCAAACGATCCATCCCTGAACTGAATCACTGAAAAGCCACTCTGATAAAGTCACGCCACAAACAATGGCCCACCATCCATGCCGTCACCGAAACAAAAGAACCCAACTGATTGTAATTTAGTTTCGACTTTCCCATGTGAAACAAAACGTACCGAGCAATGTTGAACAATGGTCGTTTTCCTCTCTGCAGCGTGTAGACATTTGTAAAATATGCAACTGTTCCACCACAGCATGTACCGACACATTGTATTGCCGTATCAAAACCTGTGTGAGCCTTTCATTTACTTTACTGGACATTTCACCACCACGGTGTCACGTTGTGGAGAAAAGGCGAACGGGACACATATATCTCTTTTGAATAAAAGTAAAATTGTCTCAAAACCTGCCGTGACATGTTTTATCGGGTTATTGCTCTTCTTTCTTACCGTGAGCTTTAGAAAAGAGTAAACATTAAGGCAAGGTCGGGGAGCTTGTAACGGTCACGTGACACGGGTTTGCTTGGCTTGAAACAGAGTACAAGTGTTGTTTTCTTTAAGTGTACACATGTTAGGGCGTCCTTTTCACATGCAGAGAGAGGTTACAACACGGCTTCACCTCAGAGTCAATGATCTCCCTTTCATAGTCTTGGCAATCTTTAGAACCAGTGCATGACATGCTAATACGGGCAATTGAATTGTGCTCTACATTGCATTGCTGCTATTGTCTCTGTGTTACTCTGTTTTGGTTTGTTTGTGAGCTGGTTTGTTTGTCCGTTTGTGATGTCGATAATTCATTGTACTTTGAATAGGCGGACGTTTGCCGGTCGCTGAAACTGATCATTAATTAAGGACAAACACCGAGCCAAAATCTTTGGATGAAAAGTAAAAGAGAACCCGGAGATTGTGATCTGTGTTGAGTACGACTTTCGAAGTATTGAACTGGGACGAGGGTCAAACTATGGAAGCAGTGCACAGAGCAATGACCTCAGTATGGGAAACCGCAAACATATTTAAATTCCAAACGAGAGGAGGAGACCTTTCGTCATTGCCAATACAGGGAAGGCCATGCAAATATGTCTTGGAAAACCGCAGATTTTGTCAACATGGCTTCAGCGGTGAATGTCACGTTCAGATAACAAAAAGTGAATGAACTCCGTAGGGAACCCTTGCATAATTGCCAATACTTTAAACCGCGGAGATGACGGCAAACAAAAGGTATTTTGAATGAATGCGGTTTACCAAAGAGGTCCGGTTCTCTTGTTTTTGTTTTGTGTAAGTTCTTCAAAGCGTAGCGGTGATAGCAACCTTTCTGAGGGCCAGTGCACGTGTTTGACAACGGAATATTGAAATACTAAGAAATAAAAGCCCTTCTTTGCCTGTTGTTGTCTAACCTTGTCTTGACATTTTTTTCAGTAACATTTACAGAACGGATTTGAAATAAAAAGTGACCATGGCAAGCCTTAACACTTCAGTCTTGTGCAAACACAATATCCGATAGTTGAGAACAGCCTTTATTGCCATATTCACACCACCTGACCAACCAATGGAAGTTATTCAGTGCCTAGTACGTTGGCAGTCAACGTTTAACGGTAAATTATTGAACGTCACAGCGATGGGATACACGATCAAAGAGGAAAGTATAAAAGTTAGAAAAAAAATACACAATTTGCTGTTTTTCATCGATTTTTCAGTTTTTTTTGTCTGTGCATTGACTGCAATCTGACTAAAAGGTACGATGGCAGTTGGACAAGCTGAGCTTGATCTTTAAATCTTTGCATAAAAGTGAGCTCAGTTCTAAAATTTAAGTAAAAAATTTAAAAATTTGGAAAAAAATACATAATTTGCATTTTTCAATCGATTCTTTAACTGTTTTTGTCTAAGCGTTGACTGCAATCTGACTGTAAAATACCAGGACGGTTTCAAAGCGGCTGTATGAGCCAAGCTTGATATTCAAAGCTTTGCGTAAAGTGGTGAGTTCAGGAGTTTCTGAAGTTAATGAACCACCCCTGCCCCCAACACGTAAACACAAAGTACTCTCATCGATGCATGTGAGAAGGCCTTCTGGCCAGTTGAGTTCAGTCAGAGGCGGCGGCGGCCAGTCCTTGGAACCCCTGCTGAATAATGACGCTTCAGCTGTTGTCCATCGAAAGTCGTCAATCTTTTCGCTTCTATTTCGGTTTTGTCACTGACCCTTTTTTCACTGACTCCAAAAAGGGGAACCTTACAAAAGGGGAATCGACTGTCATCGTTGGAGCGGGACCAAGGTGACGCCCCCTGTGGGCGATTTGACAGCCTGTCATTAAAGACCTTACAAAACGCTTACTTTTGATTGATTGCGTTATTAGGGCTATATAAGTTTGCTCTTGGAGCATGTGGTCGAGGAAGGACATGGGGAACTGAAATCAGTTTGTTAGTCGGTTCCATCTTTGTATACACAAGTTTTATTTTTTTTTCTCCCTTGACAAAGCATATACGTAGCCCTAAGCTGGCTTTCGGCCATTGTTAAAGCGACGCTCAAGTAAATGCAAGGGATCGATATCGTCTATGGCTGCTATAAGTGACACTGAAAGGTAACAAGTTTCATTCGGGAAGGATTTTCGACAACGTTATTTTGAGGTGTTTCTGCTGCCGACAAATGATTTTTGTGGGGGGGGGGGACGACATAGCAGACGAGTTCTTACAGGGTAGTTCATGTCCAAATGTTGTGCTTGCAACATTCGGTCTCGCATGCAAATTTGTCTGCGTCCCATCTTGGCATCCCGACTACGATTAAAATCTTCCTATTATCCCATTGGCGAAATAAATAGGCGAGTTTCGAACTGTTTAAACTACCGCTGCGAATAGGATCACGAGGCCATGGGTATTGAGAAAAAAAACTGTTGAAGATGAACAGACTAACTGTTTTGCACGCCAATTCAGTGTCGCAGAACAAAAGAAATCAACAGACCCTTTCTTTTGACAGCTTTTCAAAGCCAAATTCATCCAGTTCATTTTGCTTGTGACCTAGTCAAAATCTCAAGTGTTCGCGTTGTGTGTGGCAAACCTTAACATACATGTACCCACCTTGTTGATAGTGTTTGGCTATGATGGCTTTGGGAGACCCATTCACCAGTCAGATAAACGTACGGAAAAAAACTTTTCCCACGCCGTGGCGCTACCAGTGTTACGCACAGTAGTGTTCTTGGACACTATCTGGGATCGTGGGTTGTCAACAACGTTCAGACACCATTTCAATTTGCATGACAATAGATAGATCTGTCAGACAATAATGGAGGAAAGGCACACAGTGGTAATAGCTTGCTTACATAAGAGTGTATTTGAGCCACAGTTATATGAAAAGTGTCAATCGATTGTTTTGTATTTGCGGCGTATAGAATTGCTAAAACAACAATAATAACGTAACACGGAAGCCAGGCCTTGCTCCCTGAGCCGGAAGACCTTGCGTCAAAAATGACTGCCCTCTTGCCCTGAACCAGCTGTTGCGACCGATGAAAATCTCGCATCACAGCAACCTATTAGGAATGATAGTAACAAAGTGTCCTGCCATCCGACTTCCGTTGTGGTCGTGTCTGTGAACGTGATTGATAGATGACGGGTGCCCGGATGAAATATTACCAGGACTCCACGGCAGAAGGGTCAGGGGTGGTGTGAACACGGCAAACGATACATTTGCCCCTTTGTCGGTAGCCCGAATGCTCTCGTTTGTTGTTGATATGTGTCAATTAGTGTAGAGCAGCGTGTGGTAAGCCGCAGACTCTGACTCCAT
Source organism: Ptychodera flava (assembly GCF_041260155.1). NCBI lineage: Eukaryota > Metazoa > Hemichordata > Enteropneusta > Ptychoderidae > Ptychodera > Ptychodera flava. Next base: position 22,845,881 of record NC_091944.1, on the reverse strand, counting down.
CGACTTGACTTTGACAGACATTTAGCCATGACTCTGAAATCACAATATTTGCAAGTCAGCCGAAGATATCCTGTCACACTTGTTCGCCCTGTGGGTGGAATAAATGTGCAGATGAACGCTTACGTTAATAAAAAAAACGTTCACAAAGTTCAACGGTAGCTCCAGATTTTGATGAAAAGATTCTGGCTGTCAACAAGCTATTTGACACCGATGCATCAAGCATCGTCAAAGCATTTAATTTCTTGTTTTTCTTTTCCATGGATTCACAGACGAACAAAAAGTTGAGGGGGTTGTGTTTCTGAAGTGTTACTCCCCTCCCCCACCCCGGTGTGAAAGGCAAAAAATATCAATATAAGTTTAATCTACATGTATACAGCAAATCCAGACTCTGAAAAGAAAGACGATTAATGTTCATGATTAGCGAGACGATGAATACACATTTTACTGAGATCTGATCCAGCTGGTCTGATCTAAGCTCACCAAAGCAATGGAAATTTACTTGTTACTCTCAAGTCAAATCTCACATACTGTATGTGTTGAAAGCTCCCATCTAATGTACACGCTCTGATCTGCCATTATCTTGAAAAATAGTCAAGTGATAAAAAGTAGTCAAAGTGATAGACTTTTTACGCAAACTGTAAAATCACCCCGTAATCCCTCTTTTCTCTGAGGTCAAACTGGGAGTGTGGACGACTCTCTGCTGCTGACCGCTGTAACCACGAGTATTATTTGTGTTAACCGCAGTCAAAACATACCAGCCGTACGGCCCACACGTATTGGCTGGTTGGCCTTTAAAACACAGCTGGTCTCTCCAAAGCACTCGATGCTAGTTTCTCGGTCGACGTGACCCGGGGCCAGCGAGAAAGAATCGCGGTGATGTAATATGATGAAGGCCCTTACGGATGTGCAGCTATTCACCAGCTGTGACCAGTGAAACCAAATATTGCGAGGACGTCCTGGACACGGGTTTGAAATTACTCTCTCCTCATTTCTGTACGGATAAAGATTTTTTCTAATTTACGTCAACCCGTAAGTCATAAATGTTTATCGTGTCTGCAATCTGCGTAATATACGAATCCACAGAGATTTGAAATTTGGATACAGCTTCTTGTTCCGGTTCTATACTAACTATCTTCACAAAATGCAAGAAAAAGACCGGGGAGATTTCGAACATAAGACGAATTAATTTAGTTGATAACATGGGCTTACCTAAGGCGTTTTACTCGACAGACCGTAACGCTATACTTTGATTGATGAAATGAATACAGATGACACGGATACAGCGAACCAAGTCTGTACGTCAACAAGTAGCGTCGTGCACCTGCCAACATTGAAGTGTTTAAAGGTATACAGTCACCTGTAATCTATATATGCCCATATATGGTCAGAGGGGTGTTCCTTGGTATTCGAAATGCCCATGTGAGGGCGCTGTTTTTAAAATGCGGCCACCCGCTTAAAATCTCTGATTGGTTAGATTTTCTCTTTCCATGGTAACTGTGGCAAAATTGGAACAGGTGACAGTATACCTTTAATAAACGTGAGCGATGTCAAACAAAATTCAAACACAATTCATCCTGATAGTGGTCCGCTTCTGAGCAGACAGAGTTTTCAAACTTAGAGAAAAAGCAAGTGGACTTGCTGAAATTCGCTGATACGTTATCAACTCAAAGCTTTTTTCATTAAGTCTCTGAATGCAATTACAAAGTATCTACCAGCATGTTATTCCTGTAATTATCACATCTTTATAGCTTACATTTTTTGTATTGTAATGGGCCGGTGGCCTTGGAACGCAATAAAACTATTATTTTTATATATATATATATATATATATATATATATATATATATATATATATATATATATATATATATATATATATATATATATACATGTATATATATGTATATATACATATATACATATATATGTTGTGTGTGTGTGTGTGCACGTGGTGTGTACAAATACATATGTATATATATTACGAAATGTCTACAATGCTTTATGGTAGAGATAGTATATATATATATATATATATATATATATATATATATATATATATATATATATATATATATATATAACCATTTTAACAAGGTTTTTATTCTCACTACAAACACTAAAATTTTGTTTCGTTGTGTCAGCAGGGCTTTCTACTCTCGTCGGGTGGCTGTGTTCATCTTATGAAATTTAAGAGTGAGTTTACATGAATATAATCTGTTTTATCTTTGGAAGAAAATGCAAGTTTCTTGACTGTCCTTTTCAGTTTGGAACAAAATATACTTGACCGTGCCGCGAAGAACCCCCCTAAAACCCATCGTCTACTGCTTGAGAAGATATTATCGAGATATTTGGAGATCTCAGCGTTAGATAGCAAGATATCAACGACCAATATGGATCGAAGACGAAATTTTCCCCCAAGAAATTTATGGACAGACGTTTGATAAGCAAGTATCAGACAGACCGGGACAAAAACGGAGAGACAGAGGGGAGGGGGAGATTGTAAATTGCTCGTAATGATGTGAGAGAGGTGCTATACTGAAGAGATCGCTGTGGATTGTTTGTTGCTCTACTAGGATTCAGTATCAGGACGTGGTGTGCCACAAAGCATGGAGCTCGTTTAGTTTCGAAACTTTATACTTTGAAACCAGTAAGGCGAGCTTTAGTTTGAGTTCTTCACATCATGCCGTCGCATTAGTTGACAGTATACTGTGTATAGTTAACGCCCTTAATCTCAACAGAGGCAGTTAACACTGATCGGTCGGTTATCAGATTAAATGTCGGTTGAACGATAGCTCGAACATCCTTCTTTTAATGAGCAATCCACCATCAAAATGAAATACGGATGGCACAGTTCAGTCAAATAAAATGTATATGCTCTCTCTCTCTCTCTCTCTCTCTCTCTCTCTCTCTCTCTCTCTCTCTCTCTCTCTCTCTCTCTCTCTCTCTCTCTCTCTCTCTCTCTCTTAGAAGCGTTATAGGTCGAAGTATCTCACACGCCTTGCTTCAGGGGACGGTCACATTTTGCGGACTGTCTTGGGGAAATAATTTACATTCCCTAATTTATGACAAACACAAATTCTCGACGTCATAGTTTCAGTATCCAAAGACATTTTACATCGATCCAATGAGAATTGTTGATAGATGAAGGGATGACGTCATCGCTGGTATGGGCGTTTGTTTTCACTTGATGTTATTTCACTGTCCAATTGTTTTTAAGTTTATTTTGACATTTAACAGAAGATCTATTACACGAAGCGTAACTAAAACGATGGAAGTACAAGAGAAGTAGGTGGTGCAATTCAAGATAGGCATTACATCACGTAGGTTTAACACTTACATGAAAGCATGTTGTCACACCCTGTGCTATGCATGTTGTCACATCCAGTGCTGTTCTCATAACGATTAATGCACACTGTCCAGGCCCTTCAATTGTCAACAACATCACAATTACTGACAGTACATACTGTTTTTGTTCTGACAATTTGAATTTTGTGCTGTAAACCGTTTGTTGTACTTGATGAACAAAACAAACATTCTTAACAATATCCTTTAAATGTCTGTATTGTCAAAATGACTTTCAGAATAAGAATTAAAATAATGAGCTTTACTAAAGTAAGTATTTGAGGTATGAAAATATGAAAATTTCAGTATGGATTATATAAAGACGCTTATTAAATGCTGCAAAGGCTTGCTAGTATAAACAGTTCAAAATCTGCGTAACAATACAGTGCCTGTGGCATATAACGGGGTAGGTTTGAATAAAAATACTTTATTTATACAATAACTTAAGTGGCTTAAAGTTTTAAAGTTATGTCTCAGCTATGTCTCATCTATCTAGCTATCTATCTGTATGTATATATGTATCTACGTATCTATGTATGTATATGTGTATATATGTATTTTTGACCTCTTTTAAGCACAGGCGTTCCAACTAACTTTTGTGCACCATTCTGGAGCTGGAATCAAAACGCTTGCTCGCGGGAACCATTTTCGTTTAGTTTGGAAGCAAAGTGAGTGGTGCGCTGTTGTTTCACTGTGATATGACCTTTAGTAACAAACAATGTGCAATATCATAACTGGTCTGTTGGTGTGAAAATATGCGAGGTCAGTTTGACAGTTTTGTCCGTTAGTTTAATGCCCCATCGTGGTAGCCTCGCCTCGATGGCCTTTGCAAGGTAACGCCGAAACCGTCTGCGACTTCTGCAGTCACTGAAAGTGTAGCCATATCGCGCGAGGTCACACTCACACATATCCCCTACTTCGGCGCTATTTTCCGAATGGCCGTGCCTGTGAATGTATCGCGAAAACTGGTGTTGTGTAAACTAAAAATTGATATTTTTCTGTGTAAAAAGTTTACGGCGATATTCCAAGTACAAGAAGATGTACTTATTGTATTGCACATTCGTAGAACAGGGGAAAATTTAATCATCTTTGCAGCATTGTCCTTACAACTTGTTTTACTATGTCTTTCATAATAAACAAATAGCATCCGTGAGATAATATTGTGTTGTTAATTAGCGTAACCTGAAACTTGTAGTATGAACCTTAATTGTAATGAGATATAACTGGTATTTATTTATTTATTTATTTATTTATTTATTTATTTATTTATTTATTTATTTATTTATTTATTTATTTATTTATTATTTATTTATTTATTTATTTATTATTTACAGTTTTTTGAGCATTTATGCTTCTATTTCATTTCATAGTTTGTTTGAATCCTGTTTTTTTTGGAACTGTTAGTCGGACAAACGCGAAAAGCTTATTTTGTAAAGGGCTTTGGTTCTTTTCAATTTGGTGACGCATATATATCGATATCAATATTTTCAATTGGTGATTTTTTTTCATTAATATAATTAGCACTACGCAACAAAAAGTTTTAAACCTTTGTTCATACTTTCTTGTTGAAATATTAAACCATTTAATTTCATAATCAAGATTTAAAAAACACGGGATGACCGTGCAAAACCGTTTGGGATTAGCGAGGCGGATTGCCTATATTTACGAAGAAATTTATGATTGAGTTTTTAAATATGAAGACGGCTTAAATTTCATTTACGCCAATGAATTAACAATACACTTGACCAGTGTCTGAAAATACTTTTCTCAAGGCGAATTCTGTAGTTAAGGAATAGCAACCTTGAGCAACTACCATTAACGAGTTCCAACTGAATTCATTTGTGTGACCTAATATTTATGTGGCATAGCATTACACGCATCAGTTCAGCCTTATCCAATCATTTTAAAAGATTTCTAAAATCGAACTAACCTACCGTGTAGATTGTTGTTCATGATTCACTACGTGCATGTCCCAAGGACAATATATCCGATGAAACGACCGACCGACCGTCTATTTTATCACAGAATCAAAGCGATTATTAATGTATAAAACTAATAACATTTGTTCATGATGACATAAACACTGTACTCTATGATGTGACATTTGAGAATGTCAAGATTAAAAAAAACTGCAATGAATTCAAACTGTGGAGTGCATCTCTCTCTCTCTCTCTCTCTCTCTCTCTCTCTCTCTCTCTCTCTCTCTCTCTCTCTCTCTCTCTCTCTCTCTCTCTCTCTCTCTCTCTCTCTCTCTCTCACTATGTGCGGAAACACATACTGGAATTATCACATTCTGATTCACTGTGAGAATTAAAAAATTGGAACGTTGAGGGCGTAGAGTAGATGGCATCAGATGGACACGAAGCCAAGAAGATACACACCGAACAATTCTCCACCGAAGTAAGACAGCAAAATTAAGATTTCTCTCTTTCTATACAATTTGATAATTGAACAATCTACATGCGTCTGCCAGTTGTTCTACTAAAACGAATAAACTTAACAATGTCTTCTCCGTGTATACCAATTAAAGGGACAAAGTCCTGCATTTTTCATGAATTTGTTTGATACGAGATACTACTTATATTGTTTGACATGTTGAATACTGAATGAATGGGTGACCATGCATATATTCGACACCGGTTTTACACACGATCGATGAAACCATCGCGAAAATGAATTAATGGTCATGAACATTAATTCATTTTCATAATTCATTTCATAATTGTGTAATGTTGGCCTGAGAATATGTTAAAAGTTTGGGACGAAAAAGTATTTCTTGTAAAGTTATCGACGTAGCTTGTCATTATTCAGCAGACGAGCTTTTACGTAGTCCAATATTTACATTAATGCCCACAAAACCTGCGATACTCTCAACACTCAGTGAAATACAAGTACATGTTATTCTTGCTCAGGGAAATGAATGACCGGGATAGTTCGACTGGCGTGTCACTTGTCAGGAATACCCGGATGTAACCTTGCACTGTGGTGTTTGTATTCACTTCAGTTGTTTCAACTTTGCCTGTACAAATGTTTCAGGATCTTACACTGAAAATGCACACATTTTTCAGTGAAATCGTAATAAAAAAATCTGCTTCCAATATGTACGATACTTTTCTCTTTGGCTTGCTACTTACAGAAGCCAAGATATTGTTCCTAAAGATATTTGATAATCTTTGAAATCAGACAACAAATTTTGGAATTAGATTTGCATACAGTAAACAGTGCTTTAATAAAACTACAAAAATACAACAACGAAGATATCACTTTGAAAGCCTCTATGTCACGTGGTCTGATGAATTTCATATTTTTACAACATATAAAAGAAATGCAACGGAATGCATGTATTTCGAAAATGTAGTTCACTTTTTTGCGTTAACAAATTACATTGTAAATTGAAAGTGAACAACGTTGTGTGAATGTGAATATGTTTCGAAAAAAAGAATAAAAATGAGTTTTTCCTTTGTTTCAGATGAAAAGGGCGTCCATTTTTAAAATGCTGTGCAATGCTGCACCACAAGTGTAATAGTGTCATTCGCGGTTAGGGAAGTGTTTTGTTTTCGTGGGGTAATGGGCCATTTTCATGACTCCTAGCCACATTTGAATATTTCAATGTGCTGACACGAGGTGAAATGCTAATTTGTACTCGAAATAGAATTGTAGTTGCAATTCAACCTTAGGGTCATTGAATATGGATCGAAGTTACAGAGTCCTAGCAATAGAAAGTACAAGAGTGTGAAGTCATGAAGCGGTCATGAAAAACTAAACAAATTATTCGAGTAACTTCAGACTCAAAGTCAAGATTTACAAATATAAAGTACACGACACTTGTACTGAAAGCATCCCCCTTGATTTTAGGCACATTTTGGCCAACCATTAAAACCAATTTGACTTGTCAACAAAGACAAAAATAAATTTTTAACAATATTTAATTGGGTCTTTTGGTAAACTGAAATTTGAAAACAAACACTAGAAAACAGAGATATTATTATTGTTTTTATGGGAGGGAAATATGAATGTCTGAATTAAGTCAGCCTCACAGCAATACAAACTAATTTCTGATTGGGGGGTTAACCAGCAGCCAACATTTTTTCCATTTAAAAATAGGCCCCAAAACAGTGTTATCGAGACCATCTTAAGAGCTTGGTTTATTGGTTGGACAAAATGTGTGATTGTTGCATTCACGGTATAAAATAGGACCGTCTTCATATTGTAATTCAAATATTCATTGCAGAGAATTTTATAAAAAAAAATGCGTTAAATAGTACAAAAATATGACCACGCTTACCAAATATAGAAAAATTGATAGTATAATACTTGTATGTTAAAAGTTCATAAATGTTCATAAAATATATAATTGCATAACACCTTTTTGTTGAATATAAAAATTGTACATGGCAATTAACCTGACCTTTACATCTTAAGAATTATATAAAATTATTGTAAATGTATTCAAAAGTGCATTGATTAATACAGTCTGAAGGGTACTGTCATTTGTAGGCGTTGATGGTCATCTGTGCCAGGAAGAATCGCAATGAAAGAGTGAAATATAGAAACAGCTTTGGTGAAAATGAGGTGTCTATTTATACATACCTTCGTGAGACTTTATTTTATATTTTGATCATGACGACACTAGCCAATATTAAACAAGAACAGGAAACGGTAAACTGATTTGGCAAGTAGTTTCCTACTCGGTCAATCCTGGAAGGATTATATGTAACTTCTCTACCTTGCAGACGCCTATCTAGAAATGGTCAAACTAGGTTGGTTGAAGGCAGACGAAAATTTCGACCCTTGCACCGATGGAATGTAATAAAACGGTCAAATTTCTAATATCAAGACCATTTCTTATGTAAATATTGGAAGTTTGATTTTTTCACGGGTTTGGCGGTCGTAGCTATATGTCAGTCAATGAAATAACAAGGTGACAGTACATGCCTTCTCGTCCCATTGACAGAAAATTACTTATTGTATTTTGCTCAAGCTTGATACCTGCTCAAGCTTCAGCTATGCGAGATGCAGTATCAGACCTCAACATAACCAACCGATCACTCAATCCACAGACGAAAAAAATCGCCATTAACGTGAGCTTTTAAGGATGATTTCTACCTCGATTATGCCATTAAATGGATTTCAAAATATTGAATGCTTACATTCTAATTATTGTGTTTGTCACAGGATTTCATAATATCTCTTCAGTGACTGCTATAATGCACCAATCTGTCCCAGTGCGAGGAGCCTCACATTTTGGCAGGCTTTGAGGAATTGCCATCGGGGCTCGTGGCTACTGCCTTGTAGCCGTTCTCTTCTCGGTCGGTCGGTGCTTTACCCCTCAGAGTAAACCAAGTAAGGAAACAGAAAATCACGGTAAGCAGCTTGAGGAACATTATGACAGCGTAGTATCTCAAACGATAGGCGTCGACATCGTACACCCAACACGTACCCCGATCACCGCAGGGATTACGCCCCCAGTACTGGCACGCCGAGTCAAAGATAGCACCGATGTATATTGATGTTGGAAGCCAAGCTATCGAGAAACAATACATTACAGGTGAATATATTATTCCATACATTTCTCTCAGACCAAGATAATGTAATCGTTGGCCAGACTTAAGTTTAATAATTTCATACGTTTCTAATATACGATGATTCATTATTAAGGCATATTCTAAACTATCTATACAATTATTATACGTTTCCAACCACTCTAGTTTTATTTTAGTTATATAATCATAGAGCAAACATGGATTAATAACAATAACACACATAGATACAAACACACAGATACATACATACTGTATACATACATACATACATACACACACACACATACATACATACATACATACATACATACATACATACATATACATACATACATACATACATACATACATACATACATACATACATACATACATACATACATACATACATACATACATACATACATACATACATACATACAGAAAAGCATAAATATTCTTTGTTCTATATGTTATGTTCTTTCATATCAACCGTTTTTTGAAACCACTAACAATAGCATTGCTTCACTTTACAGGGCTCGAAATTAACTTTTACCCTGGTAGTCACATTGGGCTACCATTTTCTGAAGTTGGTAGCCCAGCGACAAGGTCTGGTAGCCTATGCATGAATGGAGAGGGTTTTTTGTAGAGAATATTTTATCTATATCTAGACAATGAACGATTTATTTTGCATGATTCTATCCAGTGAGTGAATTTTCTAGTCATTTGACATCAATACCTGAAGCTCATAGCCTTAGGAGAACGGTATAGCATGTGTAGTGGACAACGGTGACGCCTCAAAGTTTGACGACCTATTCACACATACGCAGAGCTTTGATGTTCGCAATGACAACGACTTTTCACTCAGCACGTGTAAACATAACATGGCTAAAAATAGATTGGCTATGAATTTCAGGATGGCAACTTGGTACAGTCATGTTCCTAATACTTTCGTGGCAATTTTGACTATATTTCCCCAGCATATCATGGGATGATCTCGTACACGTGATATTTTATTGAAAGTTTGTCGCAAGAAATTCGACACGTCCTTTCTGTGTCCAGCTGGGTTGACTGTATGAGCGTCGGTATAGCATGTGTAGTAGCGTCATGTCGCCCACTAAGTAATTACATGTCCCAGGCTTTGGTAGTCTGTGTGGGCTACCATTTCATGGACTTTGGTAGCCCCAGGGAAATGTTGGTAGTCTGTGGACGCGGGACTACCGCTAATTTCGAGCCCTGCTTTATATGCATTTCAGCATATGCTGGCATAGTAACCTACCGAATAGTTGAGAGAACATCGCTCTAATTCCGAGAGCAAAGGGTTTTTCTGTCGGCTTGACGCTCCTTAAAAAAAGACGAAGGAATAACAAAGAGTTAACTCATAGCACAAATCAGAAAGGGCGTACATTGATTTCTTTGATCAATACTAAGGTATTCAATTTTTCAACACAAATCGAAATCGTGCAATGAAACAACGGTTAAAGAAAGAACGCTGAAAAAACTATCTACTCTAATCATCAAGAAATACATGGGCACTAACTTCGATACAGCGCTTGTTTCACGTTCACCGCCGTAGGTATTTGCCGTGTCTAGATTACAAACAGTTATCGGAGTCAGGTAAAATGTTGTCCACTTTGATATTAATTCTTAATAAAAGTAGCAAGTAAGATAACAGTGCCAGTAAGACGAATGCTATTGTTGGTATTTATTATTTTGAATTTCATCGAGTAGAACGTAACAATGTTTGTTATGTTGGGTTCAGGCAGATAATATAACTTTTTACCTGACATTGGTTTTATGTTTTTTGCCACACAGATTTTTGAGTAAAGTAGGCATGAAATTAAACTATGTATGTATGTATGTATGTATGTATGTATGTATGTATGTATGTATGTATGTATGTATGTATGTATGTATGTATGTATGTATGTATGTATGTATGTATGTATGTATGTATGTATGTGTGTGTGTGTGTGTGTGTGTGTGTGTGTGTGTGTGTATGTATGTATGTATGTATGTATGTGTTAGCGAGCTAGCTATCTTGTTTTGGCTGTTGTCGTTATATCTAGCTTTCGGTCGGACGAGCTCAGTTTTACTTCCACTGTCTATCATGAGTATCATGAGATCCTCTGCAATTACTTTATTTTACTACTGTTGGTCAACTACCTGCATTTTATGTACATATTCACCTCAGAAGAATCTCCAGGGAGGCGGTCTGTGGTAGACTTTTAATGAAACTCATGCAGAACAACAGAACTGTAAACGCAATCAGCTGTTTAGTGCACTGCTCTCCACATATACCAGGCCTGGCAGTTCCGCCATCGTCTGAAGGATTGTATGCAACGCCCCCGTGCGGCGAAAAAACATCTGAGGGCTTCTCTGTGGACAGTTGAATGACAGTCGAATTCCTCATTGGGGTCTTATACAGCTCGGCTTTTGTATCATTATAAGCCACGACCTTGTCAGTTGTCGAGTGTTCAAATTTTATTGTCAGTTCGTCATCCATTTGAGCGCCATCTTGGTTTATGGTAGTTCCCTCAGTCGAATACATCATAATCGCAACAACTCTCTCTTCGTCGTTTCCCTTAAGATTCTCAACGCAAGAACACCCTGATAAAGTCTAAAATAAATCAAAATGTTATCTTTACAAATGGAATGTTATCTATAAGAATAGAATGTTATATATACGAATAGAATGTTATCTGTACGAGTAGATGATGAACATACGTCATTTTGGTAGCACTTTTGCTGACCAATGAGAATTAATATACTTCTCTAAAATTTGAAATCCGGTGGAGCTCATTTGAAGACAAAACAAAAAGGCTTGAGAATGTTTTTTAACCGCAGGACAAACAATGGCGATTTCTCCTTTCATAATCGATCACATGTTCATACAATGCGATGCAAATTGCAGAAATAAACAAAGGTCACTCCACAAAAGTTTGTGGAGTGAAACCAAGGTGTACTTCAAAGAAAAATGCTTACGAATTGACATTCCTGCTCGTATAACTCTACGAATAAAATAACTCACCATGGCAGTTGGATCTGAGGTCTGTTGCCGAGCCGCACATCCAGCGTGGCAGGCCGAAGAGTACGTCACGCCGTCCGAACCGCAGACTGGATTAAACGGTGAATTCGGCGGACACATGCACTCGGTGTTACACTTTGCATCCATACCGTTGGAAGTGTCGTGAATACTGCCACTGTGTAAGTAAATTCAGTCACGATATCAAAGTCAATATATATATATATATATATATATATATATATATATATATATATATATATATAATATATATATATATATATATATATATATATATATATATATAATATTATGTATATATGTATATATGTATGTATAAAACGCGTACATTTCCCATCATATATATGTCCGGGAGCTGACGTGTTGACATTATGTAACGCTACGTAAAGCAATTATTAGGAGTGTGCAATGCATTCTTTGTTTAAAAACTGTTTTTGTAAACGTGCAAGACAAGGAATTCGAAGTTGGTAGCGTTGACTTAAGCTCTCATTTGGCATCATTGTAACTCTGTGGCCAAACTAATCAAGTCAAACGGTGCCTCAATAACAAACAGCGGGAAAGAAACTTTAAAATACGACTTCGGTTTTGTTGAGTTCGGCAAGGGAACACGATGGTGCAACAAAAAACAGCGGACATTTGCCATACATATCGCATTAAGTGTTTACCTGATACCGAGACTTTTACTAATCATCTCAGGAACTGCACGACATAAAAAACTGAACAACAAAAATTCAGAAGCAGCGAGACTGATGGAAAAGAACACTACTAAGACTTTTAGCAAATCGGTTTTATGATCATGATGTGTCAGATAAACCCGGTGCTTATCAATAGAAAGCACAATATTTGTGTCTAAACTATCAGATCTCACTAGGATTCCTGGCAAGAATGAAGGGAAAATGTGAATTAACAGACTCCCTTGACTTTATACGCTGAAGACGAGATCTCGCCAGACTTTTCGTATAAAGTGTACAAATATTTTACTATGCGTCCCATGCTCAACAAGTCAGAATTTGCATAACAGTTACAGTACATTTACCAATGATTTTGACGATGAGATACAGCTGGATATTGATACACTACCTAATCAGGTTTGTCAGTTTGCTCTTGAATTTACCCTTATGTGGTCAACTTTTACAACTTTGCGCCAACATCAGACAGACTAAAACAGCAGGTGACGCAGCAAGATGTCTGTAAACTAATATGTAGTATGTTTATATCTTTACAGCAGCAATCAGTTTCAATGGTGACACACACAGAGACTGGTTGCCAAGTTTTACAAGCAGTTCAAATTCACAAAGAGGTGGTAAAAGAACAACGTTACTGCAAATTTAGACTCAGAGGACAGTGTTCTTTGTAGTTGAATATCAATAAAGTTCATGACTTCAAAATAATAGAGTGATGTGTGATGTGATGCGTTTTTTTGTCTGGTTCAACGTCTGTTTGTACAAATGTACAGATCATTACGCCAGTGAAACTGATAGCTGCTAATTACGTGTCAGCGTATGTATACAAAGCCCCACCATGGCTGGCAATACCAGAACATCTCGTTGTCTGAGTTTTATTAGACTAGAAAGTTGCTGACTCAAAGCCCTGACTTCCAGACATTGCTATCGCTACTCAAATGTTCTGATTCTTTCAGATCGATTTGTGTGTTGTTTTTTAGATTTTGTTTGAAGTCATGAACTTTATTGATATTCAACTACAAAGAACACTGTCTATTATTTTTTTGTGTTTAATAAAAACGTCGGATCAACTAGAAATGATAAACACTCTTACAATGTTGCAATGTTTTTATCGCTTGTCGCTACAATCTTGTCAATATAGAAAACAAATGACGTTCACGAAATAGCCTGAAACCCCCAAGTTCACTTCGTACTGAAGTAGGCCCCGATGTCAGCTCATTGAGAAATGTGGTGTCATTCATTTGTTGATAACCAAAGTAAAGTTTGTTCATTTTACACATCACTCTATTATTTTTGAAGTCATGAACTTTATTGATATTCAACTGCAAAGAACACTGTCCTCTGAGTCTAAATTTTAAGTAACGTCGTTCTTTTACCACCTCTCCGTGAATATGAACTGCTTGTAAACTTGGCAATCAGTCTCTGTGTGTGTCACCATTGAAACTGATAGCTGCTGTAAAGATATAAACATACTACATGGTAACTCACAGGTCCAGTAGGCATAATTTGTGATGATTTTTTCCTATTATTATCATAAAAAATAATTATGAATATTAATAAATTATTAATATGAATGTGACAGAATATTAAAACTTTTTTACACACAATGTCGTCTAGTTTGTGTAGATGCCATCTGGAAACTCCATTGTTTTGATAATTATGATTATGAATAAATTATGATTATGATTAATAAAGTCATATTTTACACATTGTAATGTGCTTATGTGAACAACCCTCTGGAAACCCTCATACAGTTTCACAATCTATGCCAAAATATACAAGTGACACCATTGCCAAGGTTTAGTCTACGGCGAGAGTTACCATTGCCCAGGTTCAGTCTACGGCGAGAGTTACTACACAGTGTATATAATGAGAAGGTAGCCAGCTCCACTCGACAGTAAACTGACATACCCATGAATTACCTCCGTTTTCTTCACTTCTGCATGTTGATTCTCAAAATTTCTCCCGGTGTTGGCAAGTCCATAAATCAGCCATCAAATCTACCCAGTTTTGGCCACTTAGACGGAAAATTTGTGAAGTTTGGGGCTGCGAGAAGGTATATATCGCCAATGAAATGATGCTGCCTTAGCGGAATCGACAGCATCCGGGATCTTTTAGGGCCGTTTGCGAAATTTGAATGTAGCCGCCAAGCGGGGCCGAGGGCGGAGCCATGATTTAACGTTATTAGATATGCTGACATAATTGATCGTACGGCCAATGAACGCTCGTGACCTTTTTTACACATGAAAGTTACACTTACACTGTACGATTACTTCATGGTCTGTCCAAGGATGGAGGTGCCTCAAGTCAACGGTCCAAGCTATGTATGTGTGATTACAAACGGATGACGGGTTGCAGATGCGTTTGTTTATGATAGATACCCGGTTGACATTGTGAAAATATGTCAAGTTCAGCGACTTGGCGAGGAGACCTCAAAACAGCGTACGTACGTACAAACACGCAGTCACCTTCCAATTGAACTTGTGATTTTCAGAGATTTACAATGAAAATACAGGCAGCGTTGACTGTCGTCTATTTTGCTGCCCAACAAATATTAAAACACAGTCACGAACGTGTTTTACAGACAAAGCACAGACAATGTACCTTGAAATCGATATCTTTTTTATTGAAAAGGCGTACGCGTGCTGGCGTTACGAGGACCTGTTACTTTTTTATGAATATGTTAAACAAATATATCCATGTCTTGCAAAAAATACTGAGAAAAAGTAAAATTTTAATAATATTATCAATAGTTTTATTACAGAGCTTCCGTTAACGCAAAATCCTGCGTATTTCAAGCATGTTATTACTTTGAAGTACGCAAAGTAAAATGACGTCTGCGTAACCCGATACGCATTAAAAAGCGCAGTCTCTGTAACAAAGACATGAGCACACGTAGTTTCCCTTCAATGTGAAGTTTATCCAGGACTAAAAATAAATTGTTTGCTGATAAAAATGTTCATAATTTAGCAATATTTTGTCCTACATCCTGTAATCACGTTTCCTTCAAGTCTGTACCAATAAAAATGTAACAAGTTCATAGAGTTCGTCGTTATTGCAACAAAAATGTTTTTTTTTTTTTCCGCTGCGCCAATGCATACTTGTAAACCCTGAGATCTCCTAGTCGAATATCAAGTTTAAGTTAATGCTACGCAAACTTAAAAATAATAGTTTTATGCCGGTCTGCAAACTTATTCCAGATTATTGCAAAATTGGCCATAATTGCAGCCGTGATTCCAGTCTCATCTGTCCCGTGTGAGCGCGTGGGTTCAGTACCCAAAACAGGATTACAAAATCGAAACGTAGCTGTCTAAGTGACTATGCCTGATCTAAATGATCTGATGGTGATAACCATGGAAGGCCCGAGACTAAGTGAATTTGACTTCAGAGCAGCGATGATAGGTCAAGCGGCGAAGGCAATAGTGGGAAGTTGTAGTCTAAATAATTAGTAAGAAAGGAAAATCGTCGACAGAAAATAGAACAGAACAAATTGTGAAACTAATATCAAAGAAAAAACATTGTCACTGATGTTGTTTATTGAACACTTTATTCATTGACTTTTGAACCGGTTTTCGATATCGCGTAGACAGCTGTATATATAGGTACTTACATGTAGTCATGTTGTACGCATTTTTGGTACATTTTACGCAAATAGAAAAACAATTTGCGAACAGCCTTACGCAGATTTGGAAATCCTAACCGAAGCTCTGCAGTTTTATCACACTCAGAAACTGAAGCGAGGACTTTCTGTCTTCGGGAAAAACAATTGACGCTACACACGGATGCAGCAGGGTCTATGGAAAAAACACTAAAATTTTGAAACGAGAACGGGCAAGAAAATGTCAGCACGTTTGTAAGCCTGGAAGTGTTAGTCGTGTTCCTTGCTATTCAAGGTATTTGTGGGTACGGTGTGCACATGGCGGAGGTTCTTCGGGAATAGGTGGATACCGTGGAAACCTAGCTGTGATATCGCAGCGGCGAACGCGTTCAAATCAAAGGTCACCGCCACGGTCAAATATCACAGCTAGTGGAAACATTTAATTGCTACGGATTAGTCGCTGATGTGTTTGGCGGAGGAGGGGCAGAGGAGTCGGTCACAGTTGATGACGGTGTGCTCACTGTCGTGGGAAGTTCATCTGGAGGTGGACGTTTGTAATGGACGTACGTGATGACGGTGTCATCAAATAATATGGATAAGGTGTATATAATGCTGGCAAACACGATCGCAGCAATCTATATTGAGCTGCCTGCTGCGGTGTTTTTTCAGTTGATGCTGTCCCCGTTTCGCTGAAGCTACCACCTCCATTGATCGCATACCCAGTAAGCTGCTTTGGAGCAACCTTACAACTGCTATAAAGTTCGAAAAATACATCGTCCAACTAGAGAAATGGTTGATCAGACACATGTACATTCGGGTCAACTGATGAGAGGTCTAATCAAAGGTCACGAGCGTTCATTGGCCGTACGATCAATTATGTCAGCATATCTAATAACGTTAAATCATGGCTCCGCCCTCGGCCCCGCTTGGCGGCTACATTCAAATTTCGCAAACGGCCCTAAAAGATCCCGGATGCTGTCGATTCCGCTAAGGCAGCATCATTTCATTGGCGATATATACCTTCTCGCAGCCCCAAACTTCACAAATTTTCCGTCTAAGTGGCCAAAACTGGGTAGATTTGATGGCTGATTTATGGACTTGCCAACACCGGGAGAAATTTTGAGAATCAACATGCAGAAGTGAAGAAAACGGAGGTAATTCATGGGTATGTCAGTTTACTGTCGATTGGAGCTGGCTACCTTCTCATTATATACACTGTGTAGTAACTCTCGCCGTAGACTGAACCTGGGCAATGGTAACTCTCGCAGTAGACTAAACCTTGGCAATGGTGTCACTTGTATATTTTGGCATAGATTGTGAAACTGTATGAGGGTTTCCAGAGGGTTGTTCACATAAGCACATTACAATGTGTAAAATATGACTTTATTAATCATAATCATAATTTATTCATAATCATAATTATCAAAACAATGGAGTTTCCAGATGGCATCTACACAAACTAGACGACATTGTGTGTAAAAAAGTTTTAATATTCTGTAACATTCATATTAATAATTTATTAATATTCATAATTATTTTTTATGATAATAATAGGAAAAAATCATCACAAATTATGCCTACTGGACCTGTGAGTAAATTAGTTTACAGACATCTTGCTGCGTCACCTGCTGTTTTAGTCTGTCTGATGTTGGCGCAAAGTTGTAAAAGTTGACCACTAAAAGGGTAAATTCTCGAGCAAACTGACAAACCTAATTAGGTAGTGTATCAATATCCAGCTGTATCTCATCGTCAAAATCATTGGTAAATGTACTGTAAATACCTGCGCAGTTTACCTCAAACTAATGTGAATCTCAACGTCCTGGTGAACGTTATTTGTCCTGTATCGCGAGACAATGTCCTGTTGTATACAACGAGATTTGTAAAATTTCCCACCATAGCGAATTAATCAACACTCATTCACTCCTACACTCTCATTTGGCGTCAACTTACTTGCTGGAAGACGGGTACGAGTAATTGATTCCGGCAAATTTGTAGTTTTCACACCCGATGAACATAAGTGGGATGATCATCAACAAACACAACAAGTGGACAATGGTTATATTTCTCGCAATTTTCTTCAGTGTCGGCTTGAATCTTCGCAGGAGGACGCCACCAGTGAAGATACCGATTGTAGAGGGAATGATAAAACCGATTGCTGCCAGGACAAAATGTGAGATATCGTTCACGAAGAGAAAGCAAAGTATTTTAACCTACGTCGTATTCAATGAGAAAGGGTTACATGTCACTTTTCCATATGCGATAAGCACTAACTCCACAGTCGGTTGACTGTGACCCGTCATTCTTCCGGGGTATTTTGTTTGCTCGTCGTTTGTCCATGGAGGTTAGAAGGGGAGTTATCTCTTCTACCTCGATGCTGTCTCTTACATCGATTTCGATTTCCAATACCTATACATTTTATACGTCCCTCACGTTTAATTTAGTCTGTTTTCTGACTTAAACCTCGAGATAAAATTCTGCGATTTTCTCTTCCGTAAATCTTGCAGTTATAGTCTATTAGGTTGAATGTTCAGTGACCACAAACCCTGTTGTACTAGTTTGGCTCCCTGCCCCATTGCTACCACTGGCTGCGCTGTCACCAGATTATCATCTGATTATCTCAGACAATGTCGCCAATGTACTCACCAGTAGGTCTATAACCATGGAAAGCAGAAGCGAGCCTGCTGTCTATGGTATAACAGAAGATACACTTGTTGGTGCGTTCTTTGTCGACTTTGTCAAAATTACTTGGTGATATCCGAACTTACCCTTGCTTGTTGATGCGTTGGGCAATCAAAGCCATCAGATAATAAAACCAACAAAACTTAGCTTAGGCCAAAAAACATGTTTCTGGTCCTTGACATTCAACAAGGGTGATGCAGCGACGCGGTTTTTTCCCCTTTTATTTTTTATTCCTAACAATTCTGGTTTGGCACTATTGATTCAACATTTATTGTCTTTTATCACTGACTGCATAATACTTCCGTTTTCGTTTAAGCATTTTTGGACATGCAAACAGGGATATCAAGCATAGCTGATGAGTATGTAACCCCCCCCCCTCCCCCCCAAAAAGAAGTCATGACGCGCACGTTCTGAGATGACTCGCGCGGTGACCAGAAACGACCTTTTACAGTTATCACAGGACAAATATACTTGAAACAGACGAAATCTTTACAAAACCAATGCTAGGACCAAGACACCCAAGGTTGGTAGCCTACTCTTTATCAGCAATATCTCAGTCAAAACTATTAAAATAAATAGAAATAATAGCAGCAAGAAATCCGCGCTCAGGCCAAGACACCTCCATCCCCAGGGAAGGACGTGTTCGCTTTTCCCTGTACGTATCGTACCACTTTCCTAAGCAAAGCGCAGCCAACGGCAGAAATTGGACAGGAAACCTGACTACCCGTGGCTCTATACCATGAGGACAACAGAATGCTGGGTCCTTCACAAGTACTAAAGATGACAATTAGCTATAGGGGGCCGTAGATAATCGACAAACGCTCATTATGAGATTCCTTGCGTTTATTGTTAGGGACCGTTCAGTTTTTACGGCCTGGGGGCCGGCAAAATCTTGTCGCCGGTGTTCAAAAAAATATAGCCCCCCCCCCCTGCATTTTTCGCGAAAAAATGTTGAACCCCCCCCTTGTCAGACGGAAAAATTTGATGACCCCCCCCCCCCCCCCGCTGAAAAATAACCAAAACCCATACGCCAAATTTACCGGTTTGGATTTGAACTCCGGTACGCGGCGCACTTTATACGTGTAGCAGAGATGCCAGTGCACAAACTTCTCAGCCACATCCATGCAAACGTCTGTTAATTAGGACGACTGTAAGGCAATTTTGAACTTCATTTCCATAGACAACTTATGTCCATGGACATTGTATAAAGTAAACTTTATTGGAGTGGTTCGCCAAAGGCAGCCCTCCGGTTAAGAGGGCCATGGGCCATTACGTAAAGTCAACTTTATTTTAGTGGGCAACCAAAGGTGGCCCGCTGGTAAAAAGAGGGTCGATCATGGCCATTGCACGAAGTAAACTTTACTGAACAGGGCCGCTGAAGGCGTCCGGCCGTTAAGATGGTCATGGGGTATTACAATAAAGTCAATTTATTGTAGTGGGCCACCGCAGGCGGCCCGCCGGTAAAGAGGGTCGATCATGGCCATTGCATGAAGTAAACCTAATTGGAGTGGGCCGCCAAAGGCGTCTGCCCGTTAAGAGGGTCATGGGTAATACATAAAGTATATTTATAGTAGTGGGCCGCCGAAGGCGGCCCGCTGGTAAAGAGGGTCGATCATGGCCATTGCATGAAGTAAACCTAATTGGAGTGGGCCGCAAAAGGCGTCTGCCCGTTAAGAGGGTCATGGGTAATACATAAAGTATATTTATTGTAGTGGGCCGCCGAAGGCGGCCCGCCGGTAAAGAGGGTCGATCATGGCCATGGCATAAAAGTGAACTTTATTGTAGGTATTATGTTTTTGAAAATGTGGTGACCCCCCCTTTCCTACCAGTGAAAAAGTGATGACCCCCCCCCCTTCGCGGATTCCAAAATTATGATGACCCCCCTGGATTTTGCCCCCCCCCCCCCCGGCCGTAAAAATTGAACGGTCCCTTAGCCCTGTCCCGATGACCGTGTGCAGACTATATGTCACCATTACGTCAAGAACGGCCCTATACACGAAACAACAAATAATACTCAGTGACAGTCAGTCACCCTTCACATTTTGTTTTAGATGTTTTGTTGTTCAAATCTCACACAAGTATAAACTTAAACAACCTATTTCAGCAAATTGTCGTCTTTGAGAGGGAGTTCAAATTGATATGCTGTCATTTGGAAGGGAAAGGGGACCATGTTTGAACGAAATGAATTTCGTGTGCTATGTATGTGCATGTCTTATACTTATATATTGTGCACTGTCCACTTGAAGGCCTATTTGCCATTTTCAGTGTTTGCACTTCATGAAAATTTAAACATTTTTCATGAGAGTACATGTCCACCGATACCATCCTATCTTTGTTTCGCAACAAAACAATTACAACAAATTGTACTCACGGACAATGATGGCGGCTACAGACACGCTGGTCCTGAACTGGTTGATGACGTACTTAGTCGAAAAGGGCGCCACCGCACTCAACAGAGCGGCGTCGGCAGTCATGGCAGCTATTGCCCACATAAGTGTGGAGTTTGTGAAGAGACGCTTCATGGCTCGTGGGAATTCTTCATCACAAATAACAAAGAACGTAATCGGCAAGGTTTGTTAAATCAGTTGTTCAAAAAGCGAATATGAGAATTGATACTAAACGGCTCAGTGATAGCCAAGGTGTGTTGTAAAATTGTAGCGGGAAAGAAATCTATGATTTGAGCCGGTAAGCTTATTATTTTATGTATGCAACTGTGCAGAAGAAACCAGAACCTCGCAAATATTCTTTCTTAAGGAAGTTCTTGCCTCGAAACTGAAAGACTGTAAACTTTTGCTCAAACTTTACCCAAGCAACTTAACTCTCAATCATTTTCTTTCAAAATTAAGAATAAAATCGGGGATTACTGTGCAAATTTTGGTACTAGACAAACAAATAACCCAATATTCAACGATATTTGAATTCAAAGTGGCCGCCATCCCTGTGCTATCTCTACGGAGGAAAATAATATTCCCGATTTTCATATTTTATCTACTCCATGAATTTCAAAAATATTCCTCGCAAGTGGTAGGCCAAAAGAATATTGTAAAAAGTTTGAGAGTCCGACTTTCTGTCCCCGAAGGGCATTCTGTCTTAACAAATTATCTTGCAGAACTTGTGTTTTGATGTGGTTGTCATAGCGACGACAATGATCTATGTTATCAGAGCTTCGCTGTAGAATCTTTATCTTATATGTTTGTAAGAAGCGACGGTCAATAATATTGTGTATAATTTCTGTTATCATATATATATATATATATATATATATTATATATATATATATTATATATATATATATATATATATATATATATATATATATATATATAAGCAATACCCCCGCCGCAGGAGGGTATACACGAGATTTTGGTACAATGCGCGACATATAGCACGAGCCGATAGGCGAGTGCTATATGGAGCGAATTGTACCAAAATCGAGTGTATACCCGACTGCGAAGGGGTTATTGCTATTATATTATATCAACTTGCGTGTATTTGTTGTCTTACTTGGGTATTTTCATCACTCTAAGCGCCAAATGCAGAAAACGGACGTCTGAGAGATCGAACGTCGGAAATTCTGCGCCCGAGACCGAGCATTTTTATAAGTTGGGATTCCGTACAGGCACACAGTATCCTACGATAAATACGCATTACGTCCATATCGACATTGCATTTTATTCGCATGCAACATGAACGATACTTGTCAAAAAATACCTGCTGCACTCACACAGAAAATGGGTCAAGAGTTCAAATCAAAAGAAAAAAGTAACAATTTTTTTCGTAAATTTACATAAGAACAATAGTCCTGGCTTTTTTGGCATACTAAAAATAGATTTGTATCATTCTGTACCGCATACCGTCGCGACATTCAGTGATGGCACAGTGAAGTTACAGGATCTATTTTTGATGGATAATTTGGACGTTAATTGTACCAGAAAACAAGCAGTTTTAAAATAATCCAGACTTGCGATGACTGCAACTGTGATGAACAGTTGTGCAGATTCTGAGTGTGTTGCCCGATGCAGGGAGAGCTGGACGCTGACACTGCTCGTTGCATTTGATGTCAAATATCGTCGCAGTCGCCAGGAGTCATCCCATTGTTATTTTGAACTTCTTGGTCTACATCGTTAGGACATCCCGATCTGTTATAGCCCAAACTTTGGTAAATAATATCTGACATACCGTTACTGTGAGGAAGTGTCAATTTATTTGTGTATGAACGAATACTATCTTCATTTTAAAGAGCGGTACTAGGATATATCGCGTCTCGACTCCCGCAAAGTGCACGGTGCACTGTCGCCCTAATATTTGTGTGCATCATACCCCAAACGTGCTGCTTCAGAGATGTCTTTCATCATCGATCCCAACTTATTAACACCAAGAGGTGAGTTACAGACCCACACTTTATCTGTGTATCGAAATTCGGTCTTCGGTCACCGTCTTTCTCGAGGGTCTGTGGTTTAGATAGGTACGTTCAAATGCACCGACCGGGCAAGTTTCGAAAATGCTGGTTTAGGGGCCCGTTTTAGCACTGCTACCAGTGCTAAAACAGTATTTTAGCATCGGTGGAATGAGCTCTCGTCCAATCAGAATGGCGCATGATAGCATGATATAATATATATATATATATATATATATATATATATATATATATATATATATATATGTATACATGTACGTATGTATTAAATACACATACACACATACATACATACATACGTATATGTACGTATGTATTAAATACACATACATACATACATACATACATACATACATACATACATACATACATACATACATACATACATACATACATACATACATGCATGCATGCATGCATGCATGCATGCATGCATGCATGCATGCATGCATGCATACATGCATACATACATACATACATACATACATACATACATACATACATACATACATACATACATACATACATACATACATACATACATACATACATGCATGCATGCATGCATACATGCATGCATGCATACATACCTTTTATTTTCTCAGACATGGTAACTTCTTTGATATCATCTTCTATTTTCTCAGCCTCTTCTACGTCTTCTTTTGGTTTTCTTAATTTCTTGGGCAACAGAAATAACGGTATCGCGGCAAAGAGGAGGAGGGTAGCGTTGACAAAGAACCCTATCCACCACGCACCAACCCAGCGGGGGTCCGTTTTATCGATTTCCACCGTGGACTCGTCTACGCGGTAGTAGTCTACGTACTTGTTGGTGTAGTACGCCGCCATTGGGTAACCGATCAGCGGGCCGAGGCCGTACATCGAGTAAAGAATTCCTACAAGAAACAGAGAACATTAAGTTTTTTAACACACCTCGTCCAAGCTCTCTGTTGTGATTCGATCATTCAAGGTCACGTAGTATGCATCATTTTGACGCTGATACAGGCAAAGAGCAAGTTATCGGTTAACAGTTTTCAAATCTGTTAACCTGTTTAACAGTTCGGAACAACTGTTAACTGCGGAAGTTTGAAAGTGCCGTCTCCGCATGCTCACATTCTATAAAGCACAAAGAAGGTGGACATGTTGTCTGTAACCGAGAGATAGCTGAGAAAATTGTCGATTTTTAGGCAAGAAAGTTGGATGATACGTGTTACAAGACACACATTGACCGACCACATTTGGGTAAACGTATGATGTTGAGTCGCTAAAAATAGTCTGTTTCCCTCGGACTGTACGGTCTCGCGCGAAATACTGTTTTATGGCGACTCTCAGGTCCTCGGGCAACAGAGGTATGCTGTTACCCTCATGGACAGAATAATAGCACAATAGCATAATAGCATTATGGCACACTCCAGGTCATGATAGATAGCTAAGATACAGAGAGCTAGGCATTACTTTGTTTCACCTAGTATATGCATCATGTTGTTCATAAATAATTCGCTTTGCATGATTCAGGACTTTTTACATCGATCTTAAATGAAACTTGTCTTGCATGAATATGAGGCTGGTTATCCGATACTCTGTTTCGATGACGTAATTATCGGAAAGTTTGGCACTCGATGACACAAGATTTACATAAATATGTTGTTTAGATG
The DNA here is from genome assembly GCF_041260155.1 of Ptychodera flava. Lineage (NCBI taxonomy): Eukaryota > Metazoa > Hemichordata > Enteropneusta > Ptychoderidae > Ptychodera > Ptychodera flava. The sequence continues at coordinate 22,820,942 of NC_091944.1, read as the reverse complement.
CCTGACCAGTACTTTTTGACTGTGAACGCCCTCTTTTGTTTTGTTCTGTCATGGAGTGATGGAAAATACATGCACTTACCAAAATATAGAGGCGCCTTCTTTCGTTGCACGTTATCGTCGATGTACGACACGCCAAGTGTGAAAAGTGGTGTGATACCGACTCCCATTAAGAGCAAGCCGAGAAACAGACAGAGTAGTACCGTCAGGCTGTTCCCAGATAACGCTGAATCTTCGCAGAATGTCACGAGACTTTGATTGGAAACGGCAATTGAGTCTCCGGTTTGACCAGGCACGCACAGTCCGGAAGAGGAGTTAAAAGAGCCGCCCGGCATTTCACCGTACTCGTACGGGTCCGATATGAATTGCGTGAATCCGATAATTAGCAATCCGAATATGGACAACAGAATGCCGAATCCGATCCATCGAGGACGGTGGCTCGTCGCTTGGCCGCCGAAGTAGGTCATCAACGGCAGTGCTATGAGGGACGAGAGGTCGAGGAAAGTGAAGCAAGCTCCGAGAACCGTCGACGACAAGGCGAACTGTCGCTCCCAGCTGACCACTGCGGTCGAAAACGAAGCAAAGTTCAGCGTCGTTATAACCGTCGTCAACATAATCACGACAAAGGCTACTTTGACATTTGCGAAAGCCTGAAGCCATCGCGGCCTCCACGATCCTATTCCACAAGTATAGTCGTCGCTGTCTGCCAGGTTTGCTTGTCCATCGCTCGCGGACTTTTTGCCTTTGTTGCCGTGTTCATCCATTAAGAAAGCGTTCTTACTGTCGTCGCCTTTCGCCTCTTGGCTTTTGTCGCCTTCCATCGTGTATGCCTTATAAGAAATCAAAAAATGCAAATATGAGTAAAACGAAAATAGAAGAACTACTGAGAAAATTACGGCGGTTGTACTATAGCAATACCAAGAGCCGACACGCAGCCAGCAGCACTGAGTATCATCAATGCGTGCACATATCAACCCGTTCAACAAGGACTTTTTATGACCCAAAACACAAGGCACAGTTCGACAAGCGTGTTCCATTTTCTCAAAAATAAATCATTGTTGGCGTTGGCAAACTCTTCGTTGTTAAGCAAAAGCAAATTAAACCGCAGGTCATACAGACTAGGTCATTCTATCAATTACCGTTAAAGGATGCCAGAGTGGAGTCGTTAGACCATATCGTGTCTAGTCAGTGGTCAATCAATGTCGATGCCAAAATTATGAGATTGACAAAATGTGAGAATGAATGAGCCTAAATTCCAATAACGACAGTTCTGCACTTCATGGTGCACAGATCACATACCGATTGTACCCCCTTTGGAAGATGTTTTTAAACTTATTGCTATCGCTCTGCCAAATTTGTCAGGCCAGCGAAAGTGAGACACAGACATATACAAGTTATCAGCTATAGATAGTCGGACGAGTAAAAGTGCGTATTCTCAAAAGATAAGAGGCGGTTTAGGCCGACATCGAACGATTCAATGGCCCGCTTGATGACTAATTGGTAAAATATGGCCTACTTCTCAAAACAGATAAGTTTTAGCCCGAGAGCGGTCTACCTAGACATACCTGGTCTATTGCGTGTGGACGAAGCAATGTTTTGATTCCAAAGAAGTATGTAGTTATCAAAAGTGAATTTACTGTGTGCCTGGGCACATTAGACGTCTACTGTGGCAAAGTCTGCTGATAAAATCAGTGTCGCGTAGACAGCAAATTCGAACACTGACCAGGAGAGAACCTTGTCACATATATAATCGGCATGTTAGGCAATTTAATCTGGGCCCTTAGCGTCTTCAATCAACCGTTCGGACTGTACCAACCGCATTGCAACCCGTGGTGACGCCAGAAGTCTTATTTATTTTACTTGTCCAAACAACTTATAATTCGATTTATGTCAACATTTATGTGAACATGAAGATGCTTCACATATATGAAAAGATGATTTCACCACAGAAAACTCAAGCTTATCATGTCCGACCACCTGTTGATCCCTTCTCACAGGCGCCGCTTTCGACCTAGAGTAACAGAGGTGTACAATAGTCCCCTCCTTGCGCATCATTTTGCGTCGACCTTACTCAAATTTAGGCCAATCAGTGCCCAACAGACGAATTCTGCCTATTGCTCTGCTGAGGGTCAAATATGCGGGCAATGTTTGAGAAGAAAGGAAAGTTGAATAGTGTACAGAAAACACCATCAACAAAGAATGGTAGCCTATAGCATTGTAATTTTTTTTTGCTCAGCCGTTGATCTTAAACCGAATTACTAATCCCGAACCTTTGCGCCCTGGGGGCTACAAAGATGCCGAGGCTTTTGTAGCATTTTGGATTTTATCAGAAATGACGTTTCATTCGCTGAACTTTGATAATAAGGTCTTGCTCCCACCCAGTGAATTCGACAAAAGAGTGATCTCTGAAAAGAATGTCTCGAATAAAGACCGATTGTAAAATCGAGTAATTATTCACCCGATGGGAGTGTGTATCTGCCATCTTTACCGTTTGAATTCGATTTATTTGAAAAAAAAAACATGACTGTAGAACTGTGGAGAGGACTGCCTGCACATAAGAAATGGTTTTGCTACAGTAGTCGTGTATGACTGACCTTTCACTCTTCTTTAACTATGCTGTGACTTATGACCCCTTGAATAAAAGCCGTCGATTTGACGTAAAACTTGCTTTAATGGAGTAGGTGTACACATGAATTCAATTGGTCAACTTAACTGACACTTAAGTGTCGCAATATAGAATCACAAAATGCTTATGAATCCATGTATATGGTGATGGAAATTGTCGTCTTTGCTAGTTTGACAAAAACAGATGTTTAAACATTTAGCATTACAAGCTATCTACTGTAACTTCTTCTCCTCGTTTGCAGCATACTCTCCTAGGCAATAATATGAGTTTTAAATGCCTGTTCTGGTCCATCATCATCCTACCTATCGCCAATACACCTGTATAGAGTCGACGTCCTCAAAACTTTTGTAAGGGTCAGATTGTATGGCGTAAACAAGATAGATATTCTGATAATTATTCATAGTGCACCGAGTGAACTTACTCTATCACATTCTGAGTACCTTCGGAAGTCAGAAGGCAAAAAGTCCCCATAAAATATCCGTAGACGCTGAATCTTGCAAGGATCGAAGGTCAACTTGAGACGACCGTAACCGTAACTTTTTGTAGCATTTTCAGTATAGAACTTAAGACACCATGCAGAGAGAGCTTTGCTTTCCAAGAGTTAGGCTTGATACAAAAGTAGCAAAGATATATTTCTCTCATCACAAGATTTAGCGAGACTTCTAGAGCCGATGAACCCGGCTATCGCATAATATGTGGGTAAAACACGTCGCGTTTTGTTTGAAAATTTGTCTCCTGAGTGGCGACAAGTGTGCTGTTTGCCTTGCGTCGCCACACTGCCCTGCTAAACACGGGGCAAGAACTTGCATTTTACGCGGGCGAGCATTTTTACCTTGATCATTGGGCCGGAGAGGGCAGACAGACAGTTCCCTATTATAACATTAGCCCGAGTCAAAACGTGATATTTCGCTCAGCAGACAAATTGCAAAAGCACAAAGTAGATAGACAGAAAGTAGGCTTTGGTCGTTCATGAGGGTTTCCGAGGGAGGATAAATCGTGCAGTGGGGTTGGACGAGAAATTAAATGAAACGAAAACGAATCTTAGAGAGGTGGAAATTTCGAATGGCTTTTCCTTTTACACTCGAAACGTTCATTTTTTTTAACATGCCTTAGAGTAGTATAATTATAAGTGAAAAATCCTCTTTTAAACAGGTTCTCGAAATCGTCAGGCTGCTTGTCCCTGTAAACGCAGCGGGAACACTTGATTTAGTGAAGTCCTACACAACCCGGAAACTTGTTTTTCCTCATAAATATTTATCCTGAAGGGCGCTGATTACACGAACGTATGTTAACAAGGTGGGTGTATCATATTGAAAGAAAAATGTTATATTTATAAGCACTGCCAAAAGATTCATTATATAACGGGACAATCAACAAATTGACGAGAAGAAACGTACAAAATGACGCTAATGTCTTTGAATCTACAGACACAGCAACGTATATCAATGTGTCGCGTTTCGTTATTCGAATTTCTTTTCTCGGGTGTCCCTAACTTAATCCAATTTTCTTTGATAACTCCTCAACGTATCCTTTAAAATCTCGTCGTGACGCGCATGACGTATTTTCAAACATAGTAAAACAGCCGATTACCAGAGTACCTTCGTCGAAGCCATCTTCGAGCTGCTCTAATCACAGGCCATGCTGGTCATTGCGGTGCACTTTTACCGACTTTGCACAATGTGATAATAATAGCCATTCTGTGTGTTCCCAATTGTTCATTTCCAATATGCTGACACTGCCGCTGTGTCGATTTTCGAGGTCAACTGTTGGTAGAATGCGCTTCGGGGACAGATATTCGGGCTATCAAAGTTTTTCAATTCTTTTCTGTTCTACCACTTGTCGGGGTTCATTTTCAAGCTCTTTGAGTAAGAAAAACTTTCACTGTCTTTGTTTTTTTGAAATTCGAAAATGTAATTTTTCTCCATAGAGTTAACACTGGGATGACAGCCATTTTGAATTTCATATATCGGTAAATGGGTAATTACATATTTTGTCTCTCTAGCACCGAAATTTGCACGGTGATCTCCATATTTATATTTGATTTTGAAAGTGAATTGGTGAAAGATTCATTGAGGAAAACTTGAGCGAAAGTTTAAGTCTTTTACCTTTGGAGGCCCATAATAATGAGCCTGCAATTGAGACATTTTAGCGTTCATGATGTACGATGTCCCTTGTCGCCATCTTTCCTAGGCAGACAAGGGTGTTATGAGTTTGTATGTTTGCAAACACTCTGATTCTGAAATTTAAACAATTGCTCGAGGCTTTGCTGTAAATCAGAACAACAAATGAGCGTTTCAAGGGTTATTCAACTTTTTCTGTCGGTCAAAGTATGCGCTCACTGACTATGCAATCTTCTCGGCCACATGTATGTTGTGATTGCGAAAGTTTTTGACATGGAGTTTGCGTGACCGTGCACTCAGAAAATGACCTTGCAGAACAGACAAGTGTGCCATTATGTGAACAGAGATGGTCTGGAACTCAACAATGGGAAGGGCCACCTATCGAGCTCTTCTGCCATCGTTGAGTTTATAGACGAAGTTATCTAAGAGTAGACCGTAATACATGAAGTTGTTGCCCTTATCACGACAGTTGACTTGACTCTATGATACCGGAAGACGAGCGTAAACCCTACCTTTACAGTTTCCTGCGTTGAATCAGGCCACAGTGATCTGGGTACGCTGCGCCCTTTACAGGTCGGTCAACCTTTGATTGCAAACGAAGTTGACCAGGCGTTTTGTTATCGCTGTGACCTTTGGGACACAATAACAGTACAATCATGTGATTTGTGAATGGAAGGGGCGTGGCACGACTGTCACTTATACGTAACTGACCATGCGTAGCGCGGACCTGTTTTATTTTCGTCACGTGACAAAAGTCCACACGGTCGTTCCGTTATGAAACTTGATAATATTTGGCCAACAATATTTGACATAGATGTGTGCAGATACCTGATGGCACTATCAAGTTGTTTTCATAGACACACCAGGCAGTACCATATGCCCATACACATACTCTGCCTGTCTGTCTGTCCGCCTGTTTGTCTGTCTGTATATTCGTGCGTGCATGCGTGCAAGTATGTATGTATGTATGTATGTATGTATGTATGTATGTATGTATGTACTTTGCTGTACGCAAGGAATTATCAGTGTTTGTTGAGCGTGCATTATATACCCACGCAATAATTTTATCACAATTAAACGTCTACAAATGCGATTGATTTTTATGAACAAACTCTTTAAAATCGACGCCTCACCTTATTCGTGTCAATGTATTTATATAGGCTAAGGTGCACAGTCACTCCTCAGGTATGACAAGATTTATGCTTATACTAGAGTGTTTGAAATTACTTTATTGCATGAACAAAAAGTGCTTGGTGTCACTACTTTGACCTCTTGTGTGAACAAGAGTGCTGAGTACACAAACTGGTTACACTGTATACACTCGTAATTTTTTCAGCAACAATTTTACAGGAGTTGTGATTTGACTGATTGTATTTTAACATAACAATCGGTGTTACTCTAGTCTTTGACTTGCTGTTTTAGAAGCCAAATATCAAATGTAATGAACGTTAATTTATTGTGCCTCAAAACATTTGATGATTCCTTGTACTCAGAACATATCTGTTGAGAGTACACCAGGATAGAATGAACAACGCTTTACGAAACTACAGGAACAAACCATTCTAGTAAACAACTAAGACGGCCTCGTCCAGCTGATTGATGATTTGTAATATTTTTCAAAACATATCAAAGAAATACAATGCAAGTCAGGGTTTTTTGAAGATGCAGTTTTCGTTCATTTTGGGTAAATAACCAAATATATCAGATTGGTTCATAAGTTTGTGTATCACGGAAATATATTTTGCTATATACTAATGAAGGATGAAATAAAACTTGTTGTGCTTCTGTTTAAGATTTAAAAAAAATACTTTTTCCCAAATTTTGTTTGCTGTTGTACCACTTCGAATAATAATTGTTCGAGGCTATCCCAGTCTCTGTTTAGCTTTTGGTGAAGTAATGCACCCTTTTCATCACTCCTGCCACATGATGACCGTACATCGCGGTTCTTTTGGTGATACGTGGTAATTCGAACTTCAACGCGCTGAGATGTGGAGGAATGTTTATTTTTTCCTTGCAATAGAATTGCAGTTACAATACAGCCTAGACTTGTGTAACTCCTGAACAAACAGTCACTCGTAAATGGTACTAGAGCACTTACAATGATTTATTGAAAATTGATACCATGTTGGCGTATCCATGTTAAATAGCACCGTACTGCAGTTACACTTTTGGCCAGTTTACTGTTGATTAAGCCCCCTTGATGCAGTCAGAAATTCTCTTTGTAAAAAGGCAAAACCAACACTATCTGGGGCACAGGGGAGTCAGGAAAAAACAGACAAACAAACATATAAATAAACAAACAAAAATAAACAAACATACCAACAAGAACACATAAAAATAAATAAATAAACATACAGACGAGCATACCGACAAGCATATTAACAACTAAATAAACAAAAAAACATACGTTGAATAAATAAACAAACATGAATATATGTATATGTGTATACATTTCCTTGTTTATTTCTTTGTATGTTTATTTTTTGTTCATTTATCTAGTTGTTTTATGCTTTTCTGTATGTTTATTTATGTATTTGTATGTATGCTTGTTTGTATGTTTGTTTACTTTTTGTTTGTTTGTTTATTGATATGTTTGTCTAGCTCTCCTGTGTCTAGGGTTGTAGATGAAAGTTTACGATTAGCAGCCCTTGATCAAGATTGAGATACAGTGTAACATTACCATGCTCGTTCATGTACAAGTTTTGTTCAGACAACTTATTTGTCCTATCTACAGCACAATCAAAGAAAGAAACTGATGTCATTGTAACTTATAGACTATCTTCTACAGACCAAATATGATGTTCGTCAATATATTTTTACCTTATCACAGTGTTTTTTACTTTTATGAAAATCAGTGCAGTTGATTTCTATTCCCCAGACACACTGTCTGCATGGGACACACAAGTTTGCTCGATTCTGTAGCAGTTATCTCATAAAAGTGTGTTGCTTCAATAAACAAATTATCGAGTAGAGGCTTTAATGAATGGTAGTGGTATCTTGTGTCTCAATCTTGAATAGTCTGCCAATAGATAGCTCTCATTTACAACCCTTGGCAGGGTCTGTTTTGACTTTATACAAGCAGAATTTCTGACTGTATCAAGTAGGCTTAATCAACAGTAAAGTGGCCACGGGTGACATATTTATTAGACAAAATTGATAAAAACTGCGTTAAACAATATAACGTTCCGCTTACCAAATATAGAAAATATTTTTAAATGTTTATAATATAGAATTACATAGTATTTTATTGTTAAAAATAAAAATTATATATGACTAGCTATTCGCTATAGGAATTAAATATAACAATTGTAAATGCATATATAATAAATTGATTAAATACAACATTGAAGGAACTTGTCCTTTGTAGGCTTTGATGCTCACTTGTGCAAAGGAGAATAGTATTCAAAGAGTGCATCATAGAAACAGCTTTGGTGAATGTAAGTTGTCTATTGACGCATGTTTTGCGAGACTTTATTTTATAATGACTACACCAGCCCACATAGACAAGGGCTCGAGAGGGTAAATTGATTTCGCAAGAAGGAAGAACTTCTACTCTGTCAGCGAGACAAGAGTTTTTTTTATTTTTCTTCCTTGTAGATATCGATCATCCGTTTTCGAAATGATGACTAAGAGACATGCCATAGTTACGGGAGACGAAAGTTTCGATCCTTTCGACGACGGAATGTAATGAAAATTGATACTTTGTGATATTTAACCCCGGCTCGAAAAGGCCCGGGATCGGGATTAGCTAAGGTGTTAAGTAGACTGTGGGGTGTTTCTGTCATTTGTTCTCCTTTGGAATTGCAATCGTTATGTAAATACGTTTCTAGAGTTTCATATTAAGTCCGAACCGGAGTTTGAGAGCATGTATTATGCACAGGTGCTTGCAGCGACTATCCAAGCAACGCTGCAAGCACCTGTGAAATATTACAGGAACATTGCATGCCCTCTTATTACATTGATATAGAACTTCTTACTACACTTTGTTTTAGCTAAATAGTGGCTCTAGATATAGAAGACACGCAGTATAAGGCGTCAACACATCAGACTGATCAATTATTACGCAGACCAGAATAACAGGCAATTAACGTGTGTTGTTAAGGTTGTTTTTTGAAATTGATTATATGGTCAAAGGATTTTCAAATATTTCCTGTTGTATTCAGATGTTTGTCGCCTGACTTTATGATTTTACTTCATGACTGTCATACCACCGATCTGTCCCAGGGCGAGGGGTCTCACACTTTGGAAGATTGAGAGGAATGGCCATCAGGGTTTGTCTCCACTGTCTGGTACCGTTCTCTTCTCGGTCGGTCGGTCCTCTCTTCTTCAGAGTAAACCAAGCAAGGAGGCAAAAAGTCGTAGTTAACAGCTTGAGAAACATAATGACGGCGAAATATCTCAGGCGATAGGCGTCGACATCGTACACCCAACATGTACCCCGATCACCGCAGGGATTGCGCCCCCAGTACTGGCAGGCCGAGTCAAAGATAGCACCGATGTATATGGATGTTGGGATCCAAGCTATCGAAAAACAATACATCCAAAATATAACATTCATTATATATGGTTCACAATTTGATGTCATATATGTACACATTAGCAATGATCAAGATAGCACAATATTCTATAACACCATACTTGAACTTTAATAATTTTCAAATGTTCCTACATACACTGATTAGTAATCTAGGAATATTGTAAATGTTCTATGTGTCATCTTCATGTTTCAACATACCCTTGAAAGTGCGAACACGCAAGACGAATAGATAATACATTCACATACATTCATGTAGACAGACAGACAGGCAGGCAGACAGACAGACAGACAGACAGACAGACATACATACATACATACATACATACATACATACATACATACATACATACATACATACATACATACATACATACATACATACATACATACAACATATTTAAGGAAACATCTTACCGAATATTTGAACGAAAAATGCCCTGACTCCCAGAGCAAAGGGTTTGTCTGCTGGCTTTACGCTCCTAACCATGAATAAAAAAGAATTTGGTTAACCAGAACACAGCTCAGGAGTGAGAGAGAGAGAGAGAGAGAGAGAGAGAGAGAGAGAGAGAGAGAGAGAGATCTTCGTTACTTCGCTGTGCAGTTTTTTACCAAAGATCGTACACTGAAACAATGCCTCTGGAACATTACCAACACTATTCGAGATCGGATAAGAAGTTCCATACGTTGACACTTGGCTTTAAAAATAAATGGAAGTATTAAGTTTTCGGTTTCATGATTTTTAAAAATAGTTGTCATTCCGATGATCTTTCATTCAAGGCGCAAGGCCAAATAAAGGATGAATATCATTCTTCTCCGTTGTCGGGTAAGGTGTCCCTACCAAGGCCATATTATGTCTCCTTAATGCTAATGTTATGCTAATGAGAACTTAATCATTCTTCGACACGGAATCATTTAGTCAAGTAAAAATTATATACATATACATATATATATATATATATATATATATATATATATTTTCAAAAGTAGTTAAACAGTTTAAATTCACTCGGATGGAAATAAATACAGCAATGATGTAAAGTAATGTCATGCAAGTGCAAGCAATAGATCATTATGGGTTCTCTATGATTGTGTCATGTGAATGATGAAGATATGACATCAGCAGGAAACCGATATATATATATATATATATATATATATATATATATATATATATATATATATATATATATATATATATAATTTATCTACCTCAGGAATATATATAGTTATATATAAATATATAAATACACAACACACACACACACACATATATATATATATAATATATATATATATATATATATATATATATATATATATATATATATATATATATATATATTACCTTAGGAGAATCTCTAGGGATGACGTCAGTGGAAGACTTTTCATGAAGCTCATACAGAACAACAGGATTGTAAACACAATCAGCTTATTCGTGCACTGCTCTCCACATATACCAGGCCTGGCAGTTCCACCATCGTCTGAAGGATTGTACGCTGCGCCCCGGTCCGGCGAAACAATACCAGATGGCTTATGTGTGGGAAGTTGAATGACCATCGTATTCCACATTGTAGTATTATGCATCTCGGTTTTTGTATCATTGTAATCCATGTCCTTGAAGGTTGTCAAGTGTTCAGATTTTGTTGTCAGTTGATCATCTGTTTGAGCGCCATCTCGGTTTATGGTAGTTCCCTCAGTCGAATACATCATGAGCTCCACGCTTGCGTTTTCACCGTTTTCAGGATTCTCCACGCAAGAACACCTTGAAAAAGTCTAAATTTAATTAAATCAAAAAAGAATAAGCACACTATAAAATTTTGCTGACCTGATCCAAAATACTACTCAGAACCCTTGTATCCTAGAGGCAATCAGGCTGTTTTTGGATCTCATGTCTGAAATTCCTGGACAGCTTAAAACATCATCATAAAGGTCTCGTCAAACAAAATGTTTTCTCAAAACAAAGAAAATCAGTGGAATATCTCCTTCTCTCCTGGCACTAACAGTGAGGATTTCACCTTTCATAATCGACGATATGCCTACAGAATGTTGGCATACGTACCGTGTTTAGCATAAGGAAAAAATAATTACATGTAAGATTTCAAGCCCCTATAGCCCTACGAAAGAGACTCACTCACCCTCGCGCCAGTTTGTCCTGAGGTCTGTTGCCGAGCCGCACACCCAGCGTGGCAGGCCGAAGAGTACGTCACGCCGTCCGAACCGCAGACTGGATTAAACGGAGAATTGGAGGGGCACATGCACTTGCTGTTACAATTAACAGTGGAAATGCCTTGATCACTGGCACTGCAGACGATAAAACAAATTCAATCAGGGTATTCAAAAGCTAACAAAGTCCGTTATGTGTGTGTCAGACTGGTGTTCTGTACAGCAGTGTCAATGTCGTTATCGCGGTGTTCAACATTCATGGATTTGTTTTTATTCAGCTGTGAAAATTATAATTTTATTTTGGAAGTATCTATCATCAAAAATGAAATTTACTTTCACCAACAGCTTTTCTGGAAGCAGACCATTTCGCAGGCATGGACGAGCCACAACATCCTTAACGAGTGCACTTGAACTTGCGCAAATGATAGGACAAGTGTATCATTTACATTCCCTTGTGACGTGATATATACAGGCGTGTTGACATTATCTAATTCTGCGCAATTATCACGCAGTAAGCGAAAGTGTCAAATTAGCGGTCTTAGTTTTATCGGAGATTTTGTAGACGTGTAAGAAGGGAGGTATAGCGTGTGCAAAAACTCCCAGTGTAGCATCGTTCTGACTCTATCCTTCTGAACATATGGCCAGACTTGTCAAACTGCAAGAAACAATTGAACGAATTTAAAGTGCAAGTTCACTATTGTTGAGTTAGGTAGGGAGTAAGGACATTCAACAAACCACGGCAGAAACTGACTTTGAATATCGCATTTAACGTCTGTCGGACACTTCATTGCATTACATCAGGAAATACACGATAGCAAAAAAAACTTTTACCACAAAAAACACTCTAGAGTGCCATGGTAAAATGTAGTGAAGACACTCCCTACACCTATCGTACAGCTATTCAATTATTACTCGCTTATATGAACCCAAAATGGTTCTCCAAGGAAATCTCTTCTTGTGTGTATATTAATCTAAAATGGTTTAACGTGATGAAGTAGACCGTTCTGCTTGACTATTCGCAAAAGAGTAAATGTGCAACAATTCGCATGAAAACTACCCAAAGCTAGTATTGACTTAATCACGTTGTCTTCATTGTTTTTATCGTGTATCAAAATAAAAGTAAGAAATGCTGTCTGCAATGTACTGTTTGTTTCGTGGCGCGAGACGACGTCCTGTTCAACAACAACGCGTTCAGTAAAATCTCCACCCAACCTCCCCCCCCCCCCGCCACGTACAATCACCGCTCCTTCACTCCTCGCTCAGTTCTCGTCAACTTACTTGCTAGACGAAGGGTAAGAGTAGTTGATTCCGGCAAATTTGTAGTTACCACATCCGACGAACATAAGTGGGATGATCATTAGCAAACAAGCCAGGTGGACAATGGTTATATTTCTGGCAATTTTCTTCAATGTCGGCTTGAATCTTCGCAGGAGGACGCCACCAGTGAAGATACCGATGGTAGAGGGAATGACAAGACCGATTGCTGCCATGAAAAGAAATGCGAAATATTATTCATAGACAGAAAGCATAATTCTTTCAGGTTTTGTAGCCCGTTTGGCAGCAAAGAAAAACACTTTACCCTTTGGAAGACTATGAATCATTACGTCACTCTCACGTGACCCTTTCATTCTAACATTTCGTTAGTACATATCTGATATTCTGATGTCAGTGGTCGCATATTACATTCGTCCTCAATTTCATGTTTATTAGTTTTGCTGAATTATAATTCCTCAGAAAAAAATCGGCGATTTCTACTTCCGTCAAAACTGCAGTTCGGTTGAAAACCTAAAAATTGGTCGATCACATTATTCTGTGCTACATATGTGGTTTACAAATAACCGACCCTCAGGCAGGCAACTGAATGTAACTGAAGGGCATATGAATAACATAAACTTGCGCGCGCATTCCTAAAAAACTGTCTGCATTTAGGAAGAAAATGGCTTTACTGTATTTCGATCATCGCTCGCAACTTCGCATTAACGCTTAAATTTGCAATGGTTCTGCTATGGAAGCAATCTGTGTGACGCCCAATTACTATTCATATTTGTTTTCAAATGTTTGTTACTCTGAAATCTTACCATTTGAAACCTCCAAAATATTATTTCTAGAATCAGCAAATTATCTAGTTTGAAAGAAAGTATGTATGTATGTATGTATGTATGTATGTATGTATGTATGTATGTATGTATGTATGTATGTATGTATGTATGTATGTGTCACTGTGTGTATCTATGTATCTATGTATGTATCGTGTTGAAACCATAATTTGTTTCAATCAATGTTTAGCGTACGTTATAATTATCTTTCAGTTGTACTGCTCTTAATCAAAATTAAAACTTTTTATTTGAAGTATAAATAAGTCTACCTATCGACATCAGCTTTCTTACGTTAGTATAGGTGTACTTACGAACGACGAAGGCGGCTAGCGACACGCTGGTTCTGAACTGGTTGATAACGTATTTAGTTGCAAAAGGCGCCACCGCACCCACCAAGGCGACTTCGGAAGTTATGGCAGCTACTATACACATAAGTGTGGAGTTCGTCAAGAGGCGCTTCATAGCTCGTGGGAATTCTTCATGAAAAATAAAAACGAGCAATGATTGTTCAGTTTGCCCTAACATCACTTGTTGAATAAAGGAATAGGTAGAATGATAGAATACTGAAGCATCGATTACGCAGATGCATTGAAAAATTTGTATAAAATGAAAGTTGCCATCTTATGAACAGTCATCTACGTATTACGAGGGGCCGAATGTAAAATAACACATACATAAACATACATCCATCCATCCATACATACATCCATACATACATACATACATACATACATACATACATACATACATACATACATACATACATACATACATACATACATACATACATACATACATACATACATACATACCTTTTATTTTCTCAGACATGGTCATTTCTTTGATATGTTCCACAACTTTCTCAGTCCCTTCTTCGGCTTCTTTAGGTTTTCTTAATTTCTTCGGCAAGACAAATAATGGTATCACCGCAAAGAGGAGGAGGGTAGCGTTGACAAAGAACCCTAGCCACCACGCACCGACCCAGCGGGGGTCCCTTTTATGGATTTCCACTGTGGACTCCTCAACTCGGTAGAAGTCAACGAACTTGCTTGTGAAGTACCCCGCCATTGGGTAACCGATCAACGGGCCGAGGCCGTACATCGAGTATAAAATTCCTGCGAGAGAGAGCATTTGTTTGAAGCACTGTCAAGCTAGTTGTCGCGCGCCGTAGATAAGGTTCGTCGCTACTATGTGGGTGCGTACAAATTATAAACCTATGTCCTCACGAATTTAATGCCAAAAACGCAACATTTTCAGTACCATTAAAGTTGAGGTTGGATGACACGGAATTTGAAGACAAAATGTCCTCTGAACTCAAAATGGATTATCGACCACTCGGAATTTCTACAACTCCATTTTTTCTGTAATCCTTGCGAGTGGCGCGGTACAACACGGCGTCCAATTTTGGAAGTTCGCCCAAGAATATACCTGTGAGGGCTATTTTTATCTTCTTTAGGAATAAAAATATGTCATTTATGTTTACGGTCAACTAAAGGTGACGCCTTTCTTCAAGGACAACTCGCGAGACATGTATTTAGTTGTTTTCTAAAAACGCTTGTCTTCAACCAAGAAAGTTTTTTGATACATCAGTGCCTAGCTTCAAACCTTCTGTTTGGCTGTTTAACTTAGCATCTGCACATGTAAACGTTTGCTATATCATGCTGTTCATTGTTATGTCATTTTGCATGACGCAAGCTGTTAGATTATCGATCTTAAAGAAAAAGTGTCATGAATTGACAGTTTGTCCTCACAGCACTTATATAAGGCTGGTCATCAAATGCTGTTTCGATGACGGAATTATGGAAATGTTTCACACTAAATGGTATATATGTCTAATCCATAAATTTGAAATTGAAGTTCAGATGAATGTCATTCAACCTTCGCACTATTATCCGGTTAAAAAAGTAACCAAGTGAAATATACCTACCAAAATACAGAGGCGCCTTCTTTCGCTCTAGGCCATCGTCAATGTAGGAAATGCCTAAAGTGAAAATTGGCGCGAAACCCGCTCCCAACAAGAGCAAGCCGAGAAACAGGCAGAGTAGTGCCGCTAAGTTGTTCCCAGCAAGCACATTATCACAGCTTTGCGCTTGGTCGAGGAAGCTTTCGTTGAAAACGCCGGTTGTGTGTTCGGTTCGACTGGGAAAGCAGAGACCAGAAGAGGCATTAGAAGAACGGGACGGCATGTCACCGTACTCGTACAGATCCGATATAAACTGCGTGGATCCGATTATTAGCAACCCAACTGTGGCCGACAGAACACCGAATCCGATCCATCGAGGACGGTGGCTCGTCGCTTGGCCACCGAAGTAGGTCGTCAACGGCGTTGCCACAATGGACGAGATGTCGAGGGACGTGAAGCAGACTCCAACAATCGTCGATGACAAGGCGAACTGTCGCTCCCAGCTGACCACTGCGGTCGAAAGCGACGCGAAGTTCAGCGTCGTCATAAACGTCGTCAACATAATCACGACAAAGGCTACTTTGACATTTGCGAAAACCTGAAGCCAGCGTGGTCGCCACGATCCTATCCCACAAGTGTAGTCGTCGCTGTCTGTCAGGTTTGCTTGTCCATCGCTCCCAGACTTTCGGCTTATTTTGCTTCTTTCTTCCATCAAGAATGAGTTCCTACTTTCGTCTTCTCTCGACGATGGTCTCTTGTCGACTTCCATTGCGTACACCTTATGAGAAACTAAATATTTAAGAACCAGTCAATGAAATCTGGAGAACTCCAGTAAAATCTCAACTGATACCGATCACAAAGACAAATACCAGCAAACATTACTGATTGTCATCTGTGCACATATATACCATGTAACGAGAAATTTTAAGACACCAAATTTATGACACAGCCAGGCAAACATGGCTTTTTAAAAAATAAAATGACAATAAATGGTGGTTGCTAGAGTCTTCGTTGTTAAGCAAAGCAAATCAAACCTTGTGTCACAATTCACCGTATGTGAGTTAAAATATACAGAGGCGTCCTTGTGCCCTGTTGTGTCTAGCCAATGTTCAATCACGATAACAGTAGATTCCAAGCCTAAATATGTGATTGAATGGGCCAGCATTCAAATGACAACAGTTTTTAAGTTCATGGCGTAAAGATCTCCTACTATAGCAATTATAACCTCTAGCGACGATTGATTTTTTTTTAACTTGTCGTTGCCCCTTAAATTTCTAGGCCCGTTGATCCGACAACACAAATATACCTATGCCAGAAACCCTATTTAGTTGGACGACTAAAGGTGTATGCTCACAAATTTTAGGAGAATGTAAGCCGACTTCGTAAAGAAAAATGACCCGTTTTATGACTACAATGTAGTTCGCAAATATCACTTTCTTGGCACAATAAACTGAGGTAGTATGCACCTCGAAGGTGAAAGACTGAAACTTTTTGCTCAAATTTTCCTCAAGAAATCTTTCAACAATACTCTTTCAAAATCAAGAATAAAAATCGGTGGTAAACGTGCAAATTTTGGTACTAGAGAAACAAATAACCCAAGATTTACCGATATTTGGAATTCAAAACGGCCGCCACCCCTGTGTTAACACTATAGATAAAAATGAAATTTCTGAACAAATCAGACCGTCACCGTCACGGTGAAATGTTTTGTTACACTAAGAGTTTTAAAATGAGCCCCTACACGTGGTAGATCAGAAAAGAATTTTAAAAGTTTGAGAGTCCGAATATCTGTCCCCGAGGCATGTTCTACCTTGAGAATAAGCCCCAAAGGGTTCTGTCCATGCATACTCGGTCTATTGCGTGTAGACAAAGACATCAGTTTAACTTCATAAAGCAGTACAGCTATATCGATTACTGTCAACGTTTGTCAAAAGTTAATATACTCTGCGCCCTAAGAACGTAAGATATTTGCTGTTGCAAAGGAAAATCGAACTTTGAGATGAGGAGAACCTTCCGATACATAGAATTGGCATATTATCTTGACCGTAAGAATTTTTAAATAATCTGAAGACCTTCCCACATTTCAACCCGTGATGGCGTCAGTAGCCCAATTTATCTTATTTTTCTGAAGCACTTATAATTCGAATTTGTCAGATACGTAACATGTATGGAAATATCATTTGAAGAACGGGAATCGCATGTTTATCTTGTCTGGCCACCTGTTGATCTCAGGCAAATAATCGCATTTACATGCGCACCAGTGAGTTTACTGATTTTTTTGCGTGAACCCTTTGCCACTTGCATGAACAAAACATATCTGCACGCATGTTCCGCTTGGGTACAAAGCTCACGACCTTTCTTTTGCGAAAGGCTAGGTCAACACTGGTGGCTGAAATCGAATAATAGGCGCTTATGGTTGCTAATATTATTAATTGCAGCGGCGGGGTGTGATGTCTGAAACGCCGTAGGCCTTGGACCGAGAGTTCTAATAGCGAACAATTGTCTATTACTTGAGCATCATTGCGCGCCGACCTTCTCGAAATTTAAGCCAATCACTGCTCAACAGGCGAACCCTGCTGTTTTGCTCTGCTGGCGGTCAAATATTCGGGCACTGTCTGAGAAGAAAGGACAGCCCGGGCGATAGTTAATAACAGTATAACATGACTGTGGTTTTTTTGAATCATCATCGATCTTTAATCGAACTAATAATAATGGAATTTTGAATCTCGGTGAATACTGATATGTCGATAATTTCGTAGCTTTTGGTATTTAATGAAACGAAGTTTTCTTTACAAAACTTCGGTATTTAGAACTTGCTTCAACCCAGTAAATTCGACACCAAGGTGATTTCAGAAAAGAATGTTTCGAATCCTATGAGACTAATTTTATTATAAAAATATTTTCCTGTTAGTGTACTTCTGTTATCTTTGCCATTGGCATACTACTTATTTGAAAAACATAACTGTAAAAACTTGGCTGAGAACTGCCTGCACTTAAGAAATGGTTTTGCTGTAATAGCCAGGTATGACTGATCTTTCACTTCATATGAGGCTGCTCATCCAATACTGTTCTGATGACGAAATTATGAAAATGTTTGAATGTTGACAATGTTTTGACCTATGATCCATAAAATGATTTTAAGTAAAATTTACGAGAAAAGTTAGCGATATGGCGAAAAACGTGGTACAATACATCCAAGAGAGTAGCAGTAAAGTTTCGATTGTGACATTTTGTTAATCGCTATGGTGATCAACTAATATGAAGCACATATAGTGTTACAAAGTATAACTTTATAACTGTCTCTTTTGCATGTAGTAGACTCTCCATAGCATGATCGATCAATTTGACCATTTCACTTCATATGTGCACTCACTATAGCTTGTGCCCATATGTCGTGAACTCAACAATAAATTTTACCGACAGATATACCCGATGCAGTATCTGGTCAAATTCTCGAGGTATACCGTCGCTGGGTGTGGTTTATTGCTATGATGTCGTAATATTAAATTAATATTCTGATGTGATACGTCAAATCGGGAATTTTTCTTCATCTGAGAGTTCGTGTCCGTTCCAAATGTGATATATTGCGGATATAGCACGGTAATTTTCATGCCCCAACCAATCAGATGGTAGTATTTCCGCCATGCTGTTATGATTTCGGTTATGGCATCATCACTCTACCTCTCGGTAATATACCGTTATAGATTTCTGTGAACCTTTTAGGAGGGTAAAATATATAGCGTATTCAAGCCATATATTCTGATGAATATTCTCTCCACACTCTGTGAGTTTATTCTAGCATGGTCCAAATGCTCTCTAGAAGTCAGATGTCAAGAGCCAATAAACTTTTGCGTTGAATTGTGCAAGGATCGAAAGTCAACTTTAGACAACCATTTGTACAATTAATAAGGATGTGTTTTGCTCATCACAAGATTTCGTTAAATCTCTATAAACCTGGCTATCCGAAGTAGCTATGTGCATAAAACATGTTATTTTTTGTTTAAAAATGCAGTGTCTTGATAAGTTAACCGAAGCAGCGACTCTTTAAATATGAGTGTAACGTTTGCCCAGTGTTGCGAGACTGCCCTGCTAAGCAGAGCGGCAACAAGCAGAGTTGTTTGTTATAAAAGTGCTTCCGAGGGCTTTCTCGGCTATCTGACATATTGAACCTGATCATTCGGCGAGTTAGGGCAAACAGACAATTCCTCAGCATTTAGCTGACGAAAGTTGATAGGTAGGGAGTAGGCACGGTTTGTTGAGTTTCCCAGTGTGGACAAAATCGCTTAGAGGAATGGGACACTTATCGAGCTCCTTCGCTATCGTTGAGTTGAGTTTGACGAATTCACCTACGCGTAAACGTCACATGAAGTTGTTGCCCATATCATAAAAGTAGACTCTCTAAAACAGGAAGACAGACGTATACCTTACCTTTTACAGCCTCTTGCGTTGAATCGGGCCACAATGATCGGGACAATCTACGCCCTTAAAAGGACTAGTAATCTTTGAATGCAAACGAAGTTGACCAGGTATCTTTGTTATTTGTGACGTACTGACTATAGGAATAGCAGAGGTGGGCCACGGCTGTCAATTCAGTATGTAACTGACCAAGCGCGAATGTGTATTACTTTCGTCACAAAGAAGAAGTAAACACGGCTGAGCCGTCAAATATTGGCCAATGATATTTGGCATTTATATGTATGCACGTACGTATGTATGTACGTACGTACGTACGTACGTACGTATGTACGTATGTACGTATGTACGTATGTATGTATGTATGTATGTATGTATGTATGTATGTATGTATGTATGTATGTATGTATGTATGTATGTATGTATGTATGTATGTATGTTTGTGTGTATGTATGTATGTATGTATGTATGTATGTATGTATGTATGTATGTATGTATGTATGCACTCTTGCATGCACGCATGCATGCACGCATGTATGCATGTATGTATGTATGTATGTATGCATGCATTCATTCATTCATGCATTCACCATGCACGCCACGTGTACTGCATCGTGCCTCAAAACATTCTTTGTTACCAGGCTATACATTTTGGAAATGCATTTATAAAATGAACAATTCTGTAATTGACACTATAGGAACCGAACATTGTGTCACTCAGAAGTCCTCACGGCCTGATGACTTTCTTATTTCAAAGCATATAAAAGCCATACAATTGGAGGCACGTTCTTTGAAAATGTAGTTCTTGTTGTTATCTTTGTTAACAAATTAGATAAGATGAGTGCACAACTTTGTGTCAGTACTAAAATCTATTTCGTTATAGGGTCGAACATGGACAACGAAAAACGGATATTTTGTTTTATCTCTAGATCAAAGGGTGAGGTTTTATGAATACTGACTTTCCAAATGTTGTGTACTACTGTACCACTTTGATTCCGGCTTACAAAGTTTGTGTTTGTTTTTCTGAAGTAATGCACCATTTCCATCACTCCTGCCGCACGACCTTGCACCATGGTGGTATGTGGTGTTGCGAACCTCGATGAGTTGAGATGAGGAGAGATGCTACATGTTTTTTTCCTTGGGATAGAACAGTTGAGATGCAGCCCGGCATTTATTGGATACAGTTCGATGTTACAGAGACAATACCAGGATTTCGTTCATGTACGGGTCACGAAAACAGCAAAGTAGTCGTGTAACTTCAGATTCAAATCCCTCGACAAACGTTAAAATGTAGAAATTACACAGCACTTACATCAATACATCAAAATAGTACCATTTTGCTACATCGGTGTAAAATAACACCGCCTTGTACTTAACATGTTTATCAGAGAGAATAGTAAAAACCAAGCTCGTTTAATAATACAAAAATACAACTAATATTATTCTGCTCACCCAATATAAAAATCTTTATTGTGAAATATTTCTATTTTAAGTTCACAGTTTCTAAAATTGAATGTTGAGAGTAAAAATTATATATGACTAGCTATTCGTTATATGAATTACATAAAACCAGTGTAAATGTATAAAAACTTTATTAATTAAGTAAAACATTGAAGGAACTTGTTCCTTTTAGGCTTTGCTGCTCACTTGTGCAAAGGAGAATAGTATTCAAAGAGTGCATCATAGAGACAGCTTTGGTGAATATAAGGTGTCTATTGACATATGCTTTGCGAGACTTAATTTTATAATGACAACACTAACCTACATAGATCAGGGCTGCATAAGGTAAATTGATTTCGCAAAAAGGGAGAACTTTACTCTCTCAGCGAGACAAGGATTTATGATTTTTCTACCTTGCAGATGGCGATCATCCCATTTCGAAATGATGACTCGAGACATGCCATGGTTAAGGGAGACGAAAGTTTGGATCCTTTCGATAGAATGTCATAAAAAGGGATAATTCATGATATTCAGAACAGATGTCATCTATAATTGTCATTTCCAAGGAGATTCATTTCAGTAAAATATTACAGTAACATTCCATGCCCTTTGTGACTTTGATAGAGAACTAGTTGCTATGATGTGTTTTATCTAAATAGTGGCTCTAGGTACAGTGATGTGACACTCAGTATAAGGTGTCAACACTGCGGACTGGTCAATTATTACGCAGGCGAGAAAAATTGGCTATTAACTGTGTTGTTAGCGTTGATTTTTACATCATTTATATATCATTAAGGGAACCTTCAGTAATTACAGTTGGGGCTGCCCCGGGAAATTGGGGGAGGGTCACTTTTAGAAAACTATCCAAGGAGAAGGGTCATTTATAACTTATTTTGGAGGGAAGAGTCACTTTTAACAGAAGCTGATTTTATGACTAAACCTTCAATAGCCCATGTGATATTTCCTCAATAAGAAATCGCCGACGAAATACATTGATTATGTTAAATACATACACATTATCGACAAGCTTCACAAGCAAAGAAGATGCAGTGGTATCCTACATTAAGCATCATGAACAGTTAAAACTGATGAAAGACAAGAGATAAAAAAACATATGGGACAGGTAGCAAAGTGTATATCACTTATCAAACGTCTACAAATACACAGATATTGATAGTTTTATCTTTTATATTGGAAAGAAATGTTCATAGTTCTCTCATAGACTACCATTGAAATTCCAAAATCCAATTTCTTGCGCACACATCCACTCG